>NW_026057586.1:43264971-43383891 GCF_023721935.1 Panthera uncia | reverse complement strand
ACCCCCCGCCGCCGCCGCCGCCGCCGCCGCCGCCGCCGCCCGCGCACCCTGCTCGGCCTCAGCGAGCGCGACCGACGCGAGTCGCAGCCGCCACCGCCGCTCTCCTCGCGCTCGCCGCACGCGCTGCCAGGCTGCGCGGCCCTCTCTCTTCTCCTCTCCTCTCCCCGCCCGCTGCCGCCGCCACCGCCGCCGCCGCCCTCGCCCCCGCCTCCCTCCTCCGCCGAGCTTCCCCGCCCGCGTCGTGGCCAATCGGAGGCCACCGAGCTGCGGCTGTAGCCGGCCAGATCCACGGCAGCCGTCCGCCCCCGCCCCGCCGAAGCACCCCGTTTCTGCTGCAGCCCGCGGGGGGTCGCCGGAGGGAAGTCTGGGGTGCGTGGAACACCGCCCTGGCAGGTGGAGGGGCTGCGGGAAATAAAATAACTTGCACAGGAACTTGATGGTTGGCAGGTTCATCGTTGGACCGCGGTGAGGAATTAGAGATTAGGAAGGGAGGGGGAATGCCTCCGAGGTAGCCGAAAGCACGCTTCTCTTTCTGTTTTGTCATTCTTTCGAGATAGATGATTTTTCTGGGTAGGGACAGACACAGCAAACTAGCAACGCAGGCAGAGCCCACCCTGGCCATTGTTGTCTGAGGTGCTTGCCACGAGCCACCTGCGGGCCGGGGAGGGCGGAGGCCGCAGTTTCTCTACGGCGCTAGTACTTCTCCCACCTTTGCAGATGCACTGGATGGAATAGCCCAAGTTGGTGTGTTGTTTCGTTTTCTTTTGTTCCCTCTGGGAATTTGAGAGTGCGCGTTATTTTATTTGAAGTCTCCCGTTTTATATTTCTACTCGTTGGTGGTACTGTTCACAATTTTTAGCAAACAGTTTTCACGGAGTTTGACTTCCTTGCTTACACCACCTTCCAACATCATCAACAAAGAAAACCAGAAGAAATAGAAAGAAAGGGGTAAACAATCTAAAAGCCAGAACTCTCTGTGAAAATAGGATTATCTAAAAGACAAAATGACATTACAGAGTTCGCACCCAGGAAAGGAGTTTTGCTTCCTCTCTGTAAGGCATGAACTTGGAGTGGGACACAAAAAGTGAGAGACTTTGCAAGTTTGGGTCACAAACATTTGTGAAATGGAGGGAGGGGTGAGGAGTAACTGATTTGGGCAAGATAATACATTTTTCCAGAACTTTTTTTTTTTTTTTTTTTATTACGGGTAAATAAAAATACCGGTTTTATCTAAGCGTTTCCATACTCTGGAGGTCGTCGAACTTCGTTGCAGTTAATGAACATTATTCCTCTGCTTTGGGTAACTGAAGTATTAACATTATTTGAATTTGAGTTTCAGGATACTGATCATTTAAGAACTTGATGATGATCTCTAAAAATCAAGTACTAATTTCTTTGACATGAGTGATGCAGCTTTTAATAATGTACAAATGCTGGCTAGGCTTTTAAATTTTTAATATTCATAGGGAAGCTTATTCAATTTTAATTAAAACATAATATTGTAGGCCATTTTTAAAATGGATCTCAAAAAAATTTCCTGGATTTTCCTCTCAAAAGAATAAGGAAGGTCATGTTAATTCAATTTAAAGATGAAAGGTGAGGCTTGTTCTTTCTCTTTCTCTTCTTTGCTAAATATTATTGTCACACCATTGCTAATCGGCCTAAAAGTTCTCCTTGCAATAGGATATTTATAAGTTCCAATTTCAAGGAACTGTACATAATAGTAAAACATTCAGTAGCAATATGGATATACTGTTTGTTGTATTACCAAGTGGCATTTATAGAACCTGTCTTCATGCTTAAGAATTAAGCTTTGATCCTGGACATGAGACCTTAGTTTACATCCTCCCCACTCCCAGCAGTAGCCATTGATGTTTATTGCTGTTCTGATTACTTTAAAGTTAGAACAGATTTCAGCCTGAATAACTCTATTGCTTGTTAGTATTATTTGCTAGAAGCTTTAAACATCATGCCCTTATAAATTAAACTCTTACTATGACTTCAAAATCTGCTTTGGAATGCCTGTCAGCTAACTAATTCTCTGATTCCAATAGTTTTTTGATCATACAGATAAGAACTTGCAGCATTTTTTAAAAATTTGGTCCAACTTGCATGGCTCTCCTTTTTCAATGGTTGTGAATTGCTTTGGAATCTTGTCTGAGATTAACTTGATCACATGGTCAGCCACATCTTGCTAATCAGCCTTTTATCACAAGAAGGAATAGCCTAGTCTAAAATCATGTTATTGGAGACTTTGTGCGTCCATTTGATGTTCATAAAATTAGATCTAGTGTTGACTTTGGCACGCAACACATCCTTGCCTCCATTGTACCATAGTTAAGATAATCTAATGGGGCCATTCATTTCACTAGGCAAATGGTGACCGAACTCTTAAGATTTTCAGCCTCTGATCACAGCACTGTCAGTCAGAAGACTAACTTTCCATCAGCCTAAAGAACTCCAGGGCTGCAGGGGGCTTGGCAGTGACCCAGGGAAACAGCCAAGTGGTGGGGAAAAAGGGAGAAGACAAGAAAATAACAAAAATTAAGTCTGAGTTCATATATTAAAAATCAGTCTAATCCCTTGATTTCTGGTCCATGGGCTGCTGCTGATTTACTACAAGAAGTCTGCAAATAAATATGTGCACCAAGCATCATGGACAGGCTGAATAAACCATGTGTCCTGCATCCGTAGCCAGTCTTCATAGATAGATAGATAGATAGATAGATAGATAGATAGATATCATGATGATGATTCAGTTTTAAAATTTTATTTCAAAGTAAATCGTAACAATTTTTTGTTCTGGTGTATTTTCTCAAACTGGAGATGCTAAACCTACAAATACATCATGCCAGTGTTTTCGTATAAAAGGGTCCTCACTTTGGAAACAAACCACAAATAGTAGTAGTCTGCCTGCAGCCCCCCACATACAGCCTCTCTTCCCAAATGCCCAAACACTTGTCTTTACCCTGCAAAGGTCCTTCCCAGATACTGAATGAAGGCACTCCTTCACTTTTCCTCCTTCTCTCAACCTCCTTTGCAAGCTAGGATTGACCCTTATCCCTTAGGAAATGTCCTGCACGTTGCAAGTTTCTCCCCAATTAGCTTTAGTATATTAAAGCTGACCTTGCCTGGGTAATGCCCGTTTTATAGAGTTATGGAATGTTTTAATTAAAGTTAAAGACGATCTATGCAACCCCCTTATTTTCTAGGAACACTGAAGCTTAAAGAGGTTCACAAGGCTACCCACTGGCAAGTAGGGAACCCCAATGAGACACAGGTTCTCTTACTCCCTGTCCTACGTAAGCTCTTTACATTAATCTCAACAGTCCCTTTTAACTTTAGAAAAGTCAATGATATGAAATGAGAGGAAGGTTTAACAAAAACAAGAAAAAGAAAATTTAATGAGGCTGGGGATTTGTCCTTTATTTCTCTTAGATATTTTGTTCTTTGCAGTGTATGTAACATGGGGCACATAACTGCTTTTCTCTCTGCGGGTCTCAGTTCTCCGGTGCCTTTTTCAGTGTGATCATCTCACCATATTTAGTGTGATTCTGGCGTTTCAAGATTCATATCTTTCATACAACCTGGCTGCTGAGTACAAGCTGGCTGTTCATTTGGCACTCTACCAGGGAAGTTGCGATCTGTCCCAATACTAGAAGAAAAACCCGGCTTTATTTTTTTTAACCTACTCTTATTTGGGGGATATTATTTCCCTTTCTTTCCTTTATTTAAAATTTTAATTTTTTATTTTTTTCTTTTCTTTTTTAGGTTTTTGGGGTTTTTGTGCTTTTAGTATTTGAAAATCAAACTCAATGTTTCCATGGAAAATATAACCAAGTAAGTAACTTGAAGCACTTATGGTCAAGTAAGTGAATAAGGGAGTGATAAATTTCCATGACCAGGGAAGCAATTCACAAGCAGCCTTTATATTACAAGGAGCACCCCTCCGTCCCCCAGAAGAATCCCTTCTGGAAGGTAAAAGGGCATAATAAACAGATTATGATTTTGAATTCAGGGGGATCTAGCTCTATGAACTTGGTTGAGTTTCTCAACATTTCTAAGGGTCTTTTTCATGATCTCTAAAATGTGGATAATATATCAGTATTTCTTAAGAAAGCCTGATATGAACACAGTGGAACATAGTAAGGCATTGACATTTTATGTATGTGTGTATTACATAGCCTTATTTCCATTGAGGATTTGGCATGGAGTTACTCAGTGAATGTTCCTCTCACCTCCTGCAGTACTGTTTGCAATGAAAACAAACAAATAAGGCTTTTGGGGAGGCTCAGATTTTACAAAGCAACACAAAATCTCTAATGTAGATAATAATGGCTGAATAAATATTCTACAGACTGACAAAAGTAATAAATCTTTGGTGGCTTTAAAAGGTGCATAAAAACATTAAGAATATTAAAGTATTAGTAGGAAACTATCTTAAATATTAATGTATTGATTTTATATAGGAAAACAAACTCATTTTTTAATTGTCTCATCAATTGTTAATAGCAAGACCGGGACTAAAACTTACTTTGCTTAGAACCTTTCTCCAGAGAACCTGATTTGTCATTTCTCGAACCACTTTCTGTGTGTTCCCAGAGTCAAGATTTCACAGTTGATTTCAGAGCCCTGCTTGAACATCAGCTGTATTTGAGAAAATATAATTTGCATGACATTCAAGAAATCCACCTTCTGCTTGGGAAGCAGAGGTAGTTATGGGATAACAGCAGCACTTGGGATTACTTCAGAATCAGAAGGCCTATTTCTCAAGATAAACGTTTCTGCAGAAAATAAAACAAATCATGCTGAAGACTTTGGTAACATTGGTTGTGCCAAACCTTTGCCCTTGTGTCCTTTTAAAAGCAAAGATCTTCCTTCTGGAAGGTTCCAAAATATAACTGTCAGGGTTTAGAGGATACTAAAACATATTTAGTATCTGAACTTATACTGACTCTGTGCCCTTTCCTCCAGTGAAATTCAAGGCAGTTGATAAAGTATTTTTTGGACTCAGGAGATCATTGTTCTCTTCCTAGATCTATGGCTGGCTGGATAATCTTAAACATGCCACTTAATGTCTTTACATATTTTCTTACCTATACAACCTAAATAGTTCCACTTTCCTCACAAAATGCTGAGTGGTCTAAGAAAATAATGTCAGTAAAGCCTATTTAGTTCTTTAGAGAGAAGTTTTAGATAAATATGTGGTACTCTTTAAGGCTGTGGATTCAGCTATCACAAGAGGAATGATTATTTGGTACCTAAAGTTAAGTCACATTTTTTTTAATGTTTATTTATTTTTGAGAGAGAGACAGAGCATGAGCGGGGGAGGGGCAGAGAAGGAGACACAGAATCACAAAGCTGTGAGATCATGACCTGAGCTGAAGTCAAGCCACTTAACCGACTGAGCCACCCAGGCGCCCCAAGTTAAGTCACATTTTAATGATGTGGCACAACCAACAAGCTGCCTTGTGCTTATTAAATCATCCTCCTTTTTTCCCCTGGACTCACCCACAAGTTTAAAAAATAATATATTTATCTGCCTATTACAAAGCCCAACACATGCTCATCCATAGATACTTGAGAAAATTATATTCAGTTAAACACACCATAATCATTCATAGAGGATTTCTTATATTACAATACAATCTGGGAAGATACAGTCCAAGTTATCCATTTAAACAGTGAACGTAAAAAATCAACAATAGTCCCATTTATTACAGAATTTACACTGTATGTCGCTGTGATTCATCCTTTCCATAGCTCAAAAGATCTGAGTGATTATCATAAATAAGCATTTTCTTTCTGGGAGGTCTATTATTTTGAATCATCCTTGAGAAGCTTTTTAGAAAATCTATTTGTGGGAGATGGGAATATTCTCACTTCTAAAGTAGCTGGCCAGCCAATAATAAACATGTATTTGTGTTATCCAAACCATATGAAATTTCAAACCCTTTGAGGCCTACTAGAACCTGAAATGACTTCAGGTGAAGGAAGAGTTCTTCAAGGATTCTGGTCCTCAGGACTATGAGGAAAGGGGTGAGCAGCTGGCAGGAACAAATGAGCACAGCTGGACATCAGAAGAAGGAAAGAACCAAAGCATCTGAAGTTTGTGCTCTGTCATGAGAGAAGGGGCTTATGATGTAGACAGAATGTTAACTATGGCTAAACTACAGGCTAGGGGCAAGATCTTAATCCTAGTAATTGATCAATAAATGTTTGTTCAGTTTTCGAAGTGAGTCATACCAAAAAAAAAGAGAGAGAGAGAAAGAGTGAGAGAGAGAGAACATGGAATTTGGACAAGAGTGTGGGAGAGCCTTGTAGCATCCAAAACTGACAGGAAGGTCCACATAACAGGACAACTGATAAGTAACAATCATCCAGGGCGGTTCAGAATTCTCTCCCAGAATTTGCACACCTCTAGATAAGGCCACGTCATCATCAGCAGTAAGAAAGTGTCACTCTGAGATGCTTGCTGGTGGGGATGTGTGCTGCTATTCCCAGTTCTCAAATTGTTACATCAAGAAATATTAAAAACCTATTATACTTCAAAAATTCTCCCTCTTGAGTTGTTTTTATAAAGTTGGAAATTATGTAAAATGGCTTTTGGTAGTTATAATTACCAAAAAGGCTATAGCCTTTTTTTTTTAATTCAAAATAAACCCTACCCATATGTTAGTGAGATAGTAGAAGATATAAGTTAGCTTCTTTAATTTTTTTTATTTTCTGGATGTAGAACCTCACAGATGGATCCTTAATTTTCTTATCTCTCTCATTTTTCTCTGTTCCCTACCCCCTTCATTCTCTCTCTTTTATATACATTTTCTGGCAGATTTCTTTAGCTTTCCTTCCAGACTTTCTGTTGAATATTTGGTCATATTTTTGATTTCCAAGAGTTTTTGTTTGTTCTCTGATAGTTTCTTTTATAGAAACTTGCTCTTGTTTCATAAATGTAAGAGCTTCTCTTATCTTTCCATACTACTTTAAAAGTTTTCTTCCATTTCCTGAATTATCTCAGTTTACTCTCTGTTGCTTTTCTTGCAGTGTTTATTTTTGTCTCTGTCTTTCATGTCAGAGGCTTTCTTGGGGAAGTGGATTATGTTCAGTGTGCAGAATTTCACTCGATCCTCCCAGTTTTCCTTAAGCCATTCTACCCGGCCTGCACTTTGTTTCGGTGATGGGTTCACAGACTGTTTCTAAGATGTCAAGAACCTTCTTAGAACCAAAGTCTCCTGGGGGCGCCTGGGTGGCGCAGTCCGTTAAGCGTCCGACTTCAGCCAGGTCACGATCTCGCGGTCCGTGAGTTCGAGCCCCGCGTCAGGCTCTGGGCTGATGGCTCGGAGCCTGGAGCCTGTTTCCGATTCTGTGTCTCCCTCTCTCTCTGCCCCTCCCCCGTTCATGCTCTGTCTCTCTCTGTCCCAAAAATAAAAAAACAAAAACAAAACAAAACAAAAAAAAAAACACAAAGTCTCCTAACCACTGTCTTCTCACACTCTGATGAAATAGGAGTCATTACCACCCCCCCACCCCCCCACCCCCCTTACAGTACATGCCTATGCCGGTATGGGTCCTGGAACTAGTTTCTGCCCTGGAGAAGTATTTAAAGGGACTCCCCAGCTGAGACAGGCTCAAGCCACACTGCACTCTGCTGGTGGCTTGACCTTATTTTTCTCTTTCTAGATTTATCTGTGACTTATTCCTTGACAGAGGTAGGAAGAAGCCCTAGGTGATTATCTGGAGGCTGGATGCCTGCTGATACTTTTTCCCTGACTGATATATACACATCAGTCCCCAAGTTATCCGTGGAAGCAGCTTAGGATACCATTGTGATCTAGCCTTTACTGAAGTTCATGAAGAACCCCCACCACCACCACTCCCCACTGTCCTGTTATTCTCCATGTTCTGGGAGAAATAGTGTTTCCTTCACATATTACCTAGTCCCACTTCACTGTTTTAACACCTATAGTTTGCAGCTTAAAACAAACAAACAACAAACAAAACCCTTCTAAATCCTCTATCCTCAACATAATATAAATAATAGTTATGAAAACCATTCTTAAGTTTGTCCCACGTTCTGTTGAAGCAATCCACAGGTGTGTATTCACCCTCATGTGTTCACTTGTGTTTGCACTAGCTAAAACAATCCAGAATGCAGTACTTATCCATATAATATGGATGGAATAGTATTTCCAATAGACTAATGAAATATACATTTACAATATTGGTAATCCAAACCTCAAATCTGGAGTAGTTGAGAAAAACAGACTTCAGTAACTAAGGGATCTGCCACAATGATTTCAACCTTTTTTTTTGGATGCTGTTGTCACACAGGATGTGTGTACTAAAATGTCCTAGAAAAAGCATCATTTTTTGGAATGAAAAGAGCATCCTATAAATGTATGTGAATCAATATGTGCCCTTGCCCCAAATATTGTGACAAGTTCCTAGTGGGGAAGCCCATCACTACTATCCTCCCTAATGTTCCTGCTGTTGAGAATCATTGATTGAATATTTAATTCCTCTTGCCTTTCCCTTAGTGTGAACCTTCTATTATTCATCTGAAGTCTAATGAGGTTGAATTTCATAACCTTATTGTTCAACAATGTGTCACCACTTCACCTTATAGTGACTTATAAAGATTTTATACACATGATGATTTCAAGCTTGGAGTTAAAAGGGATATATTTACATCCATTAAACAGCTGTGTAGAAATTGTTTACCATTTCATCAGAAGTTATATTTCCAGAGAATCGGTTCTAAAAAATGTATTTCTTCTGCTTAGAATATCCAGTGTATCTTCTAGTAAAATTGGGTAGCTTACCACTCACTAGTAGCAACATAGAAGAGGAAAAAGCCTATTTTTAATTATTAAGAAAATACTTTCTCTTTAAAAAAAAATAAGGGACTTTTAAAAAGCTTGTGTCCAAATTGGATCACTTATCTGAGAGTGAAACAAAATATAACACAGATCCTGCAAATCTTTTTCTTTTACTCTTAGCTCTACAGAGGACAGGAAGACGTCAGAGCTGCTCTGCACAGACTCCAGAATTTGTAGGAAAAGAAACGAAGGGGTGGTGACAGGCTGGCAGCGGGGGAGAACCATGGTGAGCAGGAACACGGACACTTGAAGCCTCCAGTGAGAGTTTCAAACTCAACATGCCTGGCAAAAGTTAGCAATGAATAGATGATGAATTGAGATAGCTCCTGCCTGAAGGAAAGCAACCTGCTTGGATCTGAATAAGCAGGAAATTCTTCAGTTTGTTCAGCAGAACCTAGAAAAGATAACCCTAGAATCTGGCTAAAATCCTAAAGGCATTCCATGTAGTACACGTTTTTTGGTTTGTTTGTTTTGTTTTTAAGAAGCACAAAATCAGGGTCTCCTGGGTGGCTCAGCTGGTTAAACATCTGACTTCAGCACAGGTCATGATCTCATGGTTTGCGAGTTCGAGCCCCACATCGGGCTCTGCGCTGAGAGCATGGAGCCTGCTTGGGATTCTCTGTCTCCCTCTCTCTCTCTGCCCCTCCCCATCTGTGCGTGCTCTCTCCCTCAAAATAAATAAACTGAAACAACAACAACAACAACAACAAAAACCCAAAAAGAATCACAAAATCAACCTAGTTGCTTGCATGTTGTACACCATTAAGAAATCACTTTGCATTCCTCTTTAAGTCCTAAAGTTTAAATTGCTGATGGCATCTCCTATAATCAATATGGCAAAATCGGATTATTACCAAAATTAAAGTAAAAAAACAATTGCTATTTATAGTTTTCCAAAGTTAACATTAAAAAGAAAAAACCCCTGCATTAAAAAAAGTCTTCACTAACAGCAAAAAACTCATGTGTGGTCCTCCAAAATGTTGCATTTATTTTAAACAACCAATATCATAATTACTAGTTTTTCCAGAAATCAAATTCTTAAAATCTTTATGGTATTTTTCAAATATGAAAATAAATGTTTTGTATCCTTAGTTACCAGTTTCCCAATTCCTGTTTTCATTTAAAAATATTTGCTATTGACCACAGTTTTCTTCCCTAAACATTTTTCTTTGTCCTCCTTTGAGTCAAATTCATAGCAAATATACTTTCTTAGCTCTGTGTGACTGATGCTATTTTTAAAAATCTGTATATATCTGAGTCAGCTTATAATATCTTAAAAACAAAACAGTGAATAAAAAAGGCAGTAAGGAGGGAGTAGGTGGAGAGGAAAGAACAAAAAGATACTTAGTTATTCACACTGCTGACTTTTTCTATGCTTTCTTTAAAAGTCTAATCCTCAAACGGGTGTAGTGTGGCCAGGCTCTATGAGCCAGCCATTAGGAGGTGCTCATAGTTTAGAACAAATTCTTCAGAACTTTAAGGCTACTTGTCATCTCATTTTTGTGCTTTTTTGCCAAATTTATCTTTAATTTTAGAAATTTTATTTCACTCGAACTTACCACTTGTAAAAATTGTCAAGCTGACAGGTCTGGAAACCAAGGTCATCCAATTAGGCCAAAACACAAAATGTTTCTATGGCATCTATCACCACAAAACACCAATAGGCCCTTAGACAAACACATCAGATTAAAGGAAAAACATGTATTTGAGAAGGAACAACTTTCCAGCTACTTTACCTTCAGACAGATAAAGCTGATGATAATTGGTGTAGAGCAGTGGTCTTCAGGAAGTTTTCCCAAGGGCAGCATCTAATTTTGTAAAGTAGAAGGGTACGTTTGTATCCTGAATATGCCTCCAGGGTAGAGTCTACTCTCATAAAGCAGGTTCACAGCTGTTTATTATGGACACTATTCAGACTGTGAACTACCCATTCTGTTTCCACCATTATTGCTTTTTATTTACTATATCAGACCCACACTGACTGGCTCCTTGACAAGTGTTCAGCAAAGATATGAACATGCATGGCACAATACAGAGTCAGAGACAAGCAAGGCCCCCGGAATCCTTGGTAGGCTTCCTTTGCCAATGAGTCACTGTTTGGAGGAGAGAGAAAAGGATTTTAGTCTGGTTGTTTGTAATAGAAGTTATTGTTAATGGGTTATAGCTATCTGTACAAGTACAAAAGCTTTTAGAACACTGTGCATGCATTACTCAAATGATTTTAGGATGGCTTCAATAATCTCTTATCAGTTATCAAGTTCAGTGTGACAATAAAACATTGACACTGAAACATTATGTTTTCAAATTTTTGTATTAAAATCAGCCAACACAGAAAATTTAAAAAAATCGTACAACTAATAAAATAGAGAACCAATTAAAAAAAATATTATTACTTGGAGTTAACTCCTGATGAACAGACATATTTATTTTATTTTCCTATTTTTGGTACCCAACTCACAGTAAATCTTATGCGCCTGTGTTTTTTTTTGTTTGTTTGTTTGTTTGTTTTCTTTTTTGTTTATTGGTTTTTGTTTTTTTGCTTTTTTTGTTTTTTAGTCTGCACTGCGTAGTGTGGATCATGACACCTACTGGCAGCATAGAATTTTGCACCCTAGTTCCATAAGACACTGAAGCCCCTGTTACTTAAGACAGGTAAGGATATTTCAAATCTATGCTTGTGTTATGAGTCAATAATAAACTCTACAGGAAAAACTGTATCTTGGAGTATGACTTTTGGTTTGGATAGGCTACATTATGCTGTGCTAACAAACATGGCCTAAAACTCAGGGGCTTAAATTAACAAAGATTTAATTCTTGCACATACTGCATGTCTGTTACAAGTTATTAGTGATGAAAAGTGTGAAATGAAGGTTGAAAGTCAATTCCATCTCCAGCTGCACTGTTACCTACCAGCCTAGCGTTCCCAGGAGAGTCACTCATTGATTCGAGATATCTTTTTTTGTCTGTTGAGCAGGGTCTTTCCATGTCTGTGTCAGTTCTGTGCTACTTTAATTGTTACAGCTTTATAAATATATTTTTTAAGCTTATTTATTTAGTTTGAGAGAAAGAGAGAGCAAGAGCAAGTAAGCAGGGGAGAGGCAGAGAGAGAGGGAGGGAGAGAATCCCAAACAGGCTCCGCACCCTCAGCACAGAGCCCCATGTGGGCTCACAAACTGTGAGATCATAACCCGAGCTGAAACCGAGGGTTAGGCGCTTAACCAACTGAGCCACCCAGGTGCCCCAACTGTTACAGTTTTATAATAAGCTTCCTATATGGGAAGACTTATCTCTTCCTCTAATTGTTGTTTTAAAAAATTCTGTGTTTTTCTTACTTGATTATTCTTCTGGGAGAAGTTTACAATATTTTTTGTTAAATTACCTTGATTTACAGTTGTTTTTTGTTTGGATGGCATTAAATTATGCATTAATTTGGTAATAACTGTAAAATATTTAGTCTTCCATATATGTCCTTTATATATCTCAAAAATATTTGTAATGTTATTCATATGTTAAATGCATTTTATTAAAATACGTCCTTGCCATCCTATTTTTGTTACAACAATAAATAAAATTTATTTACACAATTTTATTTCCGCATTTTCTATTACCTGCATATAAGCATGCTATTGATTTTGTATTTTTCTCTTATAATAAATAATTGTATAAAATTTTCATATGATGTCATTTTGCATTTATTTAAATGTCTTGCATTTATAGCTCTTAGCTTTGTGTCATGTCTTCCAGCACAGAACAAAGGAAGCATTCTAAAAAGGACATCATTATTATTTTTTTCCACATTTAATAGCAGTCTTCTTTGGGTTTAACCATTTGAAGTGTATTATGGTGACTATTTTTTAATAATACCATTGGTGTTTTCAAGAATTGTGAGACTATTGAATATGTTTAGTGCCTTGTTCAAAAATTATGATTGTTTTTATTTTTAAAAATATTTTTAGTTTATTTATTTATTTTGAGAGAGACAGAGAGAGTGGGGGAGGGGCAAAGAGAGAGAGAGAGAGAAATCCCAAGCAGGCTCTGAGTTGCCAGTACAGAGCCTGATGGGGGAACTCGAACTCACAAAATCATGAGGTCATGACCCGAGCCAAAACCAAGAGTCAGATGCTCACCCAGGTGCTCATGATTTTGTTTTTCTTGACTTAATGCTTTAATGTATTATAACAATAAATTATGTAGTATTGATCCTTTTTCCACTCCTGAAGTAAATCCTACTTGATGATCTTTTTCTTATGAAGTGTCAAGTTCTACATTTTATTTGTGATTTTTAAAAGTCATATTTATTTGGAGATATGTTGACTTTTTTCTTCTATTGGTATCATTGGCAGAATCTGGTATTTTATTTATTTCTAAAAGTACTGTCATATTGTGTTTATTGCATAATTTTATTTAATATTTGCTAATAATGTTAGTGGACATTTGCTGTTATTCTATTTTTCTCTATTTATTTTCTTTTCAATTAATTTTATGACCTAATTCTTTCCTTATTTTAAAATGATCTTATTTTCTTCTTCTAAAATTTAGTTTATTTGCATTCTTCACAATGTACAGAGAATACTGATACATATGAATTCACTTTTGAATACCACTTTTAACGTTTTTATTACTTTTTACCTCTTCCTTGGTTCAATAGTTTTTTAAGAAAGTATGTTTTCATTTCTAAGGGGTTGAACCTTGTTTTCAGTACAGAAAAATTTATATTTTTTATTCCACTGTTGTCACTTAATATGGTGCATCATTTTGGTTTCTTTGAATTACTGACTTTGCTTTTGGTTTGGTATCAATTTTAATACATGCTCCTTACATATTTTATGTGAAAAAAAGTTACTGGTAATGTCAAGAACTGTGGAAAGTTGAGAATTTACCCCACTTGATGGCTAACAAGTTAGCTTCCGTGGTTGTACAAATGTGGGGAGAAGATATGCAACTCTGGGGTCAGAGAGAAAGGATTTTATCACTCACAGCAGTAACAGTGGCTAGAGTATCATCATTTTTATGTAACTTTTTCAGGCTGTGATTTCCAAAAGACAAGGTAAAGAGGACTAGATGACAACTACACACACAGTGATATCTTACAGGAGAGGAACCCTGAGTTTAGCGAACCTGATCCTTTTGTAAATGGCAGTAAGCATGTCTCTCCCTTGTTCCAGAGAAACATTGAATAGAGCTGTTTAAACTATATTCATTAATTTGTTTGGTCTTAGATAATTTTGTTGCCTAGTTTTTGTTTGTTTACCATTTGGCTTCTGTTTTATAGGCTATTTTGTTTATGTTTATCTTTCCAATGCTTTAGAAAGCAGACTTCCTGTGTTTAATTCTGTTAGTGGATATTTCATCATTATTAAGATATATTCATAACTATTTTTCATTAATCAAAATAGTAACACAGAGGACCTTGTTTATTAATTGGGCTTCTTTTATCTATTTCTTTCTCCATCCCATAATTCATATCACTATGTAAACTTTGCCAGTGTTATATTTATACATAGTCCTCTTACCAGGAGATTAGAGTTTTTAAGCTGCTGCATTTTTATTATCCTAATAATGCCAATTATTTTGAGTTTTCAGTATTAGCTTCATTCTCTGCCATCACATTTTGCAACAGCTGTTGGAACACTATGGTTACAGGTTGAAGGCCAAGAGAAGTATTCCTAAATTCTCCAGTTTCTTTGTGTTATGGAGCCAAGGTGGAAGTGAATCAGAATTCCAGTGGGTCTGGGAAACCAGCTCAATGGAATGAAGTTGACCCTTCTGCATGCACCATGCAGAATGATAAGGGTGGGGGATGCTAAGGGTTCCCTTCTATGGATGCCAAAATTCATAATGTGCTGCCAGGAGCCCTAGAAATGATCCCTTTCCTCCTGATCCAAAGATTCTATGGGGAGTGATGTCTGTTTCTATTCCCTCTCTCCTTCTTTTCTCCTCTTTCTAATGTCCTTACATCTCCAGTATCATCTCACCCATTACTGGCCTCAAGCTTCACAGTCTAATAAATGTCCTTTTTAAAGTAGCCCAAATGCATGGGAGCACCGGTCTTCATCTGTTTTCACTACCATAACACCATAGACTGGGTGGAGATACAATAGAGATTTATTTTCTCACAGTTCGAGAGGTTGGAAGAGATCAGAGCGCCAGCATGATTGGGATCTTGTGAGAGCCCTCTTCCTGGCTTGCAAATGGTCTTCTTGCTGTGTGCTCATATGTCCTTTCCTCAGTGTGTGTGCTTCGGGAGAGAAAGACAGAGGAGAGAGGGAGAGAGAGAGAGAGAGAGAGAGAGAGAGAGAGAGAGAGATCTTCATTTTATAAGGCCAACAATCCTGTTGGATTAGGACCCTACCCTTATAACTTCATTTAACCTTAATTATTTCTGTAAGTCTTATCTCCAAATACGGTCATGTTGAGAATTAATGATTCAACATATGAATTTGGGGGGACACATAACAGTACTGTAACCTTTGAGATCTTTATTTATACTATAATCTGGGCCTGAAAGCCCTTTCCACTTTTCATCAAGGGACCAATTTGTCCTCATCTTTCAAGACTAGCTCAAGGACACCCCCTCCAGGAATTTATGATTGAAACCTTGGTGGCTAGTGCTATGCGGTCCTTCCCTGTGGATAGTTCTCCCTTGTCTGTTAGTGTTGGATGAGCTCCAGTTTACCATAAACTCTTCAGGGCAAGGGCTAGTTTCTTACTTACCTTGAGACTTTCCTGTCTTGGGCAGTGTCTAGTTCGGAATAAGCCTGTAATCAAGGTTGGATAAACTTAAAGCACAGATACTACACCACTCATGTTCAATGAAGCACCTGAAAATCCTAGGAGAGACAGGAGTAGGAGGAGGAGGTGGAGGAGGTAAGGAGGGAGTGGTACCCAGTAGGAGCAGGGACCTGAGCCCTGAGTGGCTGAACTCTGGATCTTATTGCTTGACCACCAGGATTTCTTGGGCCACGAGCAGAGAGCCACAAGTTTGCATCAGGTGATGAAAATTGAATCCCTTCCCAGAAATAAACATTCTGTGAATTAGTAAAAATTTGCTGCAAAGGGTGCTAGCCTGCAGTCTGGCATCTGGGAAATTCAGCTGCATAGCTAAGTTGCCCGGAGGACATACACTTCATAAAGTGGTAGAAATCAGTATAGCAAAACTGTTAGGGGTCTATAGGGAATAAAATTCATCTCCCCATGCAGTCTTTTTTCATAACATCTCTTTGCCGTAAAGAAGGCCTCGTGATAATAAGAGTGTCCTTTATAGATTAAATGGGGATAGATGACCCTTAAATTTAGCTAGAAAATAATAATTTTTTTAACTCCAGCATGATCAAAAAATTTGATGTGCCTTTTAAGAGTATAAAGATGGAAAAATTATCACCAGCTTAATTATTTCCACCATTGTTTCGCATGCTGTACATACGCATTATAAGAAAGGAAAAAGTTTGGGGTCAAATCTTTTAGCCAGGCTCTTTTCTCTCTTTCAGACACACTGTACCCAAACTACATTCTCTTTTCTGTTCTAAAAATAAAACTAGACCTTTGATCAACAGCTTTTTTCACATGATGCCAAACATTTGGAGCGAAAGGAAATGTTCTTACATTCACTTAACAAAACTGCTCTTTTAGTTGGTTCACATAGATTTATTTTTGAAGACTGAATTGCTTGCTAATTTCCCAGTTAGAAGCTCATGTAATTGCCACATTAGCATCCTCTTCTATTCCTTCTTTGGATGCTCTCCTATAACCTGGCTTCAGCTGCTCCTGGGTACGACCCAGGCCAGCTTCACCAGGTATGTGCGGTACGGCCGGGCCGGTGTTGTTGGTATGTCAGAAAGTGCAAGCACCAGGAGCATGAACCCTTACTATCCCCTCTGCACACTCTCCCTCTTTAGTCTCTCCTTCCCAAGCAATTACATCCCAAGCAGCATGGGGTGAAGAAAAGTGGAGCTCTTTCTCAACAGCAGGGTATGAAGAAGACTTTATCTCAGCAAGGCTTAGTGTCTTTTCCGTTTCATTGAAGACTTAAAGACTAGAAACATTTTAATACAAAATACCATAATCTCTTTAAAGTATACTCTAGTGCTTTCATATTTCAGTTTTACTGCTATGAATATTTCATCTTGACTTTTTTTTAAAGCTAATTACGTAAAAAAATAAGTAAGGGAAGATATATTTGTCTACGTTATAGAGAAACTTTAAAAAATCAACTTCTTAATCTATGATTTGGTAAATAGACCTGTGTGTAAGAGTGTAATTTATAATTTTCATCATTAAAATCTTTTTCCTATACCTGGTGAATCTACTGAATGTGTTGATGGCGACTTTTAAATTTAAGTAAATTCTTTAGCTTTAGTAGATTTTTGTCAGAGCCGAAATACTAAATTAACGTAAAGAGACCTTTTTGGTCAGAAAGCTGCTCTCAGTTCAGATCACAGTTTAAGACAGACAATGAAATAGATTTTGTTGACATAAGAACAGTTGTAACTGTGGTTTTGATTTTGCAAATAAAAAGCACCAACGTCTCCAAAAGTTCTTGTCACAATATTAGTTACATGATGCTATTTTCTTATAATACATCTGATAAATAATTTTAATAGTTTCCTTAATGAAGGATTAAAGAAAGATTCAGGTGCAAATAGGTATTATTTTCTAAAGAGCCATAGTAATGACAAAAGTCTAGAGTATTTATAAATATTTCAAAGTATGAATAGATGCCCTGGAAAAATTGCTTTCATTGACAACCGAGTTAATTATAGTAGTTCTTTTATTCAAAGCCCTATTATTTGGCTGTAAAAATCATTGTAGGTTAAAAATGGACTCACATTAGCTTCTCTATAGGTATACTATTTTACATACTTTTAAAAAATGGCCTTGATTCTTTTCAAAATGTGCTGAATACAAATATTCTAAAATATATGCGTTTTCAAAATGGTACTCTGTGACATAAAATCTGAGTTATTTATAATTATTTTAGATACCATAATATATTTCAGATTTTTAAAACAACTTTGTAAGAATTAGCACGATCATAGTAGAAGTATATTAGGTACACACATTTGAATGTGCATTTCATACGTTATATTTATAAGAGAATGTTAGCTAATCTATGTCTTTAGTTTTTCATGCAGCTCTCCGGGAGACCAGAATGTGGCTATCATGGAGTCATTCGATTTTAACAGAGATCCTTTCTCTATAACTAATTCAACGCATGGCTATATGGGTAATTTTGAACAAGTGGATCTTTCTCCAACCTGAAAGGCTGCCAGGAGGGAGAGTGAGTGAGAAAAAGAGGGTTTCAAAGGAGTCACAGAGAACCACAAAGTAATCACGAAGCACTACTGTATTGCCACAATCCCCCTACAGAAGTGCATTGAGAAGTGGTGATATAGAACAGAAGAGGACACATCATTACAATGAAACACTCTATAATACTTGGGACAACAGTTGGGAATGATTTTGTCATCAAACAGAACAGCCGGAATTGTAAAAAGTTTGACACTGTCTGTTATGAGGAATTTTTAAAGAGCTATGATAGCTCCCCTTGAATCTCATATAGCAGTGAAACATGAAATACAGAAGACTAGAAATGTAATGTAGAAACTGCATTGTAACCTTTATGTATTACATTTAATGAAAAAAAAAACCCTTTAAGCCAAATATTACACTATACAAGTATATAAATTATGATTATTCTAAATTTAGATATAACCATTTTATTGAATCCATAGTGTTGGAATAAATTACTAAAGAGGGCTCAGTCTTCTAGCCCTGTGAAATCCTAGCAAATGAAATACATTTTGGGTCACATCAGAGCACCAGTGCTATACTGAAGGGAGGAAAACCTGATTTTGCAAATGTCATTGGAAATACTTTAATAGCACCAATAAAATGAACAATCCCAGGGGCACCTGTGTGGTTCAGTCGGTTGAATGTCTGACTTCAGCTTGGGTGATGATCTTGCGGTTTGGTTCGTGAGTTCGAGCCCCGCATTGGGGCTCGCTGCTGTCAGGGCAGAGCCTGTTTCACATCCTCTGTCCCCCTCTCTCTCTGTCCATCCCTTGCTTATGCTCTGTCTCTCAAAAATGAATAAACATTTTTTTTAAAAAAGGAAAAACCCCAATGAATTATAACAGTATCATTGAATACTTAATGTTACTGCCATTGCTGAATTTCAATAGAAAGAAAGCCAAACATATAATGACTGGGAATTATGATAAAGACTGATTCTTGAGAATAAAGCAGAAACCTTATTGTAACAGGGCGTGATGGGCCATTGGAGTGACTTGATTCTGAGTCTGGAGTTTTGGTCTGATGTTGCTTAAATTTTCCTTACCAAAGTTGAAGATTGATGCTAGGTCCTGGAGTCAGGAGTTAGGCTGAGCCCACCAAGGGGGACTACATTTTTAATATGAAATCTCTTTATGATGTAAATTAGGCTTAGTATTGTGGGAGTAAGTGATATGTTAGAAATACTGTTTAGTACAAGAGTAAAGACCAGGTCAGTCATGGTTTGGAATTCATTCATTCATTTTCAAATATTGTACATGTGCATGGAAAATGAATTCTAGCATCAATATTTGTCTATAACTTCTGCTAAAAGGTACCTATTGAAAGAACCCAAGGAGGAAAATGATATGTTAGAAGGAGTGTTTTAGGAGAATTAGTTAATAGAAGGATTTCAGTGTGAAGTGACTAGAATCAGGTAGTATACTTAAGAAACTTTCAGTGTTTCTAATTCACGTGTGGTGCGATAATATCTTAAAATTTTAATTAATGGATTTGCTTTTCTACACATCCTTATATTTTATCTCCCTCTATTCAGTTAGGGGTATCATTGTCTAAAAGAAAATGAGGATTATTGCAACAAAGATGCAAAAAACCAGTCAATGCTAAGGTTTTGAAACTTTTTATGGGCCAGTAGAATTGCAGGTTAAGTTTTTCAATAATAAAAGTGGACATTATTAGAGAGAGAAAAAAAAAGATTTGTATAAACAGCATGGGTCTTATCAAAAAGGGTAGGTTTAGAAGTCTATGTGTCTAGCCAGGATTTTTTTTTTCCTTTCCACCAGAAGCACACGCAAAAAAACAAAACAAACTAAAAGACAACTTCCTGACCTTGGAGAAGAAGGAGAGGAAAGGTAAAGAAACGAATAGCAGAATAAATTAAGGCTCAGGAGGTTGAGAATCAGGGCTTCCATCCTGCCCTCTCCTCAGGTCAATCCCTGATGAGTACAGATGATCAAAACTCCACTGATGTTTGGGGGAATCCAGGAAAGAGATGCATCTCACAGATTCCAGATACAGTAGGGAGACCTCAACTCTTGAGATAAACTCTATATGGAGCATGGAACACAAGTTGGAAAGTAGAAATGGCTACAGAACAGCATGTAAGAGTGTTGCAAGCTCTGAGACGGGTAAGTCTGGCACCCGGTCAAGCTAAGGAGGAAGCAGAATGAGCACATATTTGGCCCATGAGCAGAGAAGGGCATTTTCAGTCATGCATGCAATGAGCGGGGTGCCACAAAACCAAAGGCCAGCCATGATCATACCTCTCATCAGAAATGAAGGTGGGTGGATGCTGATCACTATGGACCAAAGCTTTCAACGGTGAGGGAACATCGGAAGCAGCTGGACTCCCTGTTGGAACCCAGATTCCTGGACCGCTCATCCAGAGTTTCTGATTCAGTAGGTCTATGTGGAATGGGGTCCAAGTATTGACATTTCTAACAAGTTCCTGGGTGGCACAGATATTGCGGGTTGAGGACCTCACTTTGAAAAGCACTATTCTAGATTAAATGTCTTTCTTCCAAACTTAAGATGGTATAACCTCCTCCCCCGCCACACAGACACTCAGAATATAGATGGCCCTTGGAGAGAGATGTGAAAGAGAAGGGGACACATTGTGATAGTCTGAGAAGTTACCAAAAAGAGCATGAATTTATAACTGAAAGTACTAAGTAATCACTGATTTGAGAGAGTGAGCCTCGATTTCCACATAAAATTCACCACTATCAGCAGAAATTTGGCTCGGGGGCCAAATTCAGTTCAGTTATGGAGAAATAAAGTAATTTACTATTTGTACACCTCAGTTTTGTTACCGTGAAAATTTGAGCCCAGTCTGCTAGTGCTTAGCACAAGCTGTGTACTGAGATATAAAAACAAACTTAGAACTCTTGGAGAGGAAACATCCAGAAAGGATGTTTTGGTCCTTTGTTACAGTGAAGCTTTGTCATACAACATTTTGCTTTTTAACTGACATGGGAGTAGGATGTTTCCATAGCCCTGGTACCACCATTCTGCTACTCATCCCCTGGGCCTCCTCGGAGAACAGAGAAAATAGGGGCTATGTCTGAGTGGACAGCCCTTCTGAGAGCTACGAGAAGGCAGAACATCTGTGTGCCTGGGAACACTGCTCCCACAGACATAGTTCTCCATCTGGGCCCCTGCACGAACAGACTTAGTGCCCCATTCATGACTTGCTCCGGGTTCTTGTGCACCCATGGCAAATAACAATGTTCAGTCTCCAGTGGAGTGGGATCCTCTTCTTTCAAGGGTCCAACATAAAATGTAAAAGCCTGTCAGATGGCATTTATACATAGGCAGCTGGTAGGGCTTCTCTGTTCAGTTGCACACTGGTTTGACCTCAAATCGGACTGTGCACCTTCCGTTTTGCATTTTCCCTTTGCAGACAAGAGCTAGGTCAGTAATTTATAACTCTTGCGAAGCTGAGTGCACATTTATGAGGCTTAGCTGAAATGAATCTATTACATGTTGCCTAACATCCCCAAGTCTTTCAGCCTCTGGAAGCCAACCTTTCCTTTTATACTCTCATACAGTTACACGAGCTTCCATCCCAACCCACTGATGGAAATTCAGTGTCGTTCCTTCCCCAGTATTTCTAAGGATTCCTCAAATGGCACAGGGTACGTATGCCTAAATACATGGTGCTGGATACACTGCCTACTCTGAACTCTGAATCTTTTTTGCTCTCTGTTTTTTTTAACCTATAGTTGTTTTATCTACATATCTAACAGCCTTCCCTCCTCATACTTCATCCAAGGCACAGTCCAAATGTCATGTAGACATTCCCCAAAGCTCCACTAATCCAGTCATTTATCCCTTTTCTTTTTTCTTAACTACTACGTGCCAGGTGATGGGTGCAGCACTAGAAATACCCATATGTTGTACATTTTTACAAAGTATGGAGATCTTCTCAAATGTAGGAAGTTAATGGATGACGGTGCTAGCAGGGAGCAGTAACACCTAACTCCTGCATACCAGTTTCAGATATCACCCTTTCGAAGCCACAGGGATTCCCTTCATGGACTCCATCGTTCTTTTGAGGACAGCCTCTGTGCCTTGTGCTTTGTGGTTGACTGATGCTCTCATTCTCTATGGAGGCCTTTCTCTGTCATCTCTTTTCCTCAAGTCCCAGAACTTTTCTAAAACTCTTCTCTCTTGAGATACCAAAAGAAGAAAAGAAAAATTGATTTTTTAAAAGTTACAACAAATCATGTAGCTTACTTTCTCTTATTTTAGTGCCTTTTCATAACCAAAAGTCCCAGGACACTGTTTGCTCAAACACAAGAGACAAGTCTTTTGGACAGGATTCATGACAAGTTAAGAGAAGTTTACACAGACCATTTTTCCATCACGGACAATGGAAGCCACCACTATCAATGTAGTGGATCAACAAAACATCCTATGTGATAGGTAAATGATCAGGTCCTGGGGATTTGATTATGACAGAAAGGCGACAGTTGGCCTATTCCTGAGGTGAAGTGAAGATATACTGCTGCCCTACTAAGAGAAACCAAATCTCTTTGCTGTGTTTTTTTCTTTAATAACATATTGAAAAAGCATTTGCCTGATCAATAGCTAAACAGCAGATCTCAGGAGGTGTTCATTTATGCCAAAAAAGAGATCACGTTTGGAGAAACAGCTGCAATTGGAGTAACTTCCTGAATACGTTTATAATAATCTACTGTCCTTCTCTGTGGCCATGAATTCAGTTAAATGTAGATATGATAGGAATCCTATGTCTGCCTAACTCTGGTACTGTTTTGGTGCATGAGTCTGTGCCATCCTTCAATTTACTTTACAATTTGGAAGACAGAAGATAGTGTCAGGGACTAATAATCATCCCTTCCCAATATCCCACAAGTGAAAGAACCAGTGTGGGTATTCTGGCATTGGCAGACTTTATTTTTGCCTACTATGCATTCAAAAAGTAAGGAGGTACACCTGGGTGGCTCAGTTGGTCAAGCATCCGACCTCTGCTCAGGTCATGATCTCACAGTTCATGGGTTTGAGCCCCTTATCGGGCTCTTTGCTGACAGCTTGGAGCCTGGAGCTTGCTTCAGATTTTGTGTCTCCCCCTCGCTTTCTGCCCTTCCCCCACTCGTGCTCTTTCTCTTTCTCTCTCTCTGTCACAAAAATAAACATTAAAAAAAAGTGAGGCTATTACCTCATTTTATATAATGTAAAATCACTCTGGTTGGTAACTATAGGTCCCTTTGAGGAATCTCTAGGAAGGCTCAATTTTATTATTTTATACATACACAGGGTACTTCTTCAAAAGAACCTGGTATATTCTTCATCCCAAGGCCTCTGAGTATGAAAACTGGGCGAGAAGCCATAGCTCTATTGCTCCCCAAATCTGAAAATGATACCTAAAATGTTTAAATTATAAAAATCAAGTAGGTAGTAAGAAGCAGTTCTGTTTCAGTCCAGTGGACACTATGGTCTACTCACCTCCACCAATGTTTCTTGTGGCTGAACTCATTCTGATTTTAACCTGCTGCCCATTTGGGGAATCATGCCCACTTGTCTCTGGTCTTCAAGCTTAAGAACCGCCACTTGGCCTCTGTAAGGAGACAGTTATCTCATTATCCCCCACTGAACTTAGGAAGCCTGTTTCAATTAAGTTACTTGTTATAATCATGTGTGGCATTATGGGGTGTTTCTTAGTGCTTTGATAAAGGAATGTCCTTGGAGCCCATCCAGGTAACACAATGAGGAGATGAATGGCAGGTCACACTTGATAAATCAGTACTAGCATTCTAACTATTCTGTCTTTCTTTGTATACCTTCATCTACATTATATCTTAGAAATTCTTGCATTTGAATCTTATCTAGCTTCAACCACTATGGAGTTCAAATTTTAGTCTATTGACCAAGTAATCTGGTGAACCACAATTGCATACTCAAACAGCAAACATCTTTAATCCACAAATTTCAGGAAAGTGCAATCATGGTGATAAATATGACTTATTCCAACAATTTGTTTCTGTCTCCCTGTTCTAGGACCCTCAGGATCCATTCATACCATTTCGCCCCAGGGTTTCATCAATATAAATTAGCAACATCTTCCAATGTTTTTGATGGATAAGCTATCTTCTCTGAAGTAAGACTTCATACCCATTCTTCTGTGATCTGAGTGTAGTTATGAGTCTGGAAGCAGTGCAAGTTGATGAGACATATCTTGTGCAGAGTCAGCAATCCCGAGCAAGGTCATTTTCTCAAGTATAGTCCTCACGCTTTCTTCAGACAGGGGAGAAAGGGTTTCTTCCACTTTCAAGAAGGCACAGTAGAATGTGAAGTCTCAAATCTGTCAGAATCTACCTCAAATCCCCACTTTTTTTCAATAAGTACCCTAACTTTCATATAAGATACCAAGCAAAGCTGTGAATTCAATGTGCTTTGTAATTCTGAAATATGCATCATCAGACTTTGAGTTCAGTTTTCAAATATATCAGCCATATATTTGGCTATTAAGAATAGGAGAAATTTTAGGAACCTCTTTTGTTTTCTGATTATGCTATGAACTGAAAATTAAAAATCCTGAGCTTTTTGAGGCACCTGGGAGGCTCAGTTGGTTGACCATCTGACTCTTGATTTTGACTCAGGTCATGATCCCAGGGTTGTGGGATCAAGCCCTGTGTTGGGCTCCACGCTGAGTGTGGAGCCTGCGTAAGATTTTCTCTCTCTTTCCCCCTGCCCTTCTCCCCTGCTCACGTTCTCTCTATATAAAAAAATAAAAAAATAAAAAATAAAAATAAAAAAAGTAAAATCCTGAGCTTTTCAATTTCTCTTTGTAGAAAGAAGTGATACATCAGAAGCAGATAGGCTACCCTGTAGGCTCTATAGTCATCACTTACAACCCATTGTTTTATTATACAGCCTCTTTGTATCCCAAATCCTTGCCTTTAATAGCCACTTCATTTCAGACAACAATAGTGATAAGTTAATGATTATTTAAAAGTCTTTGAATGCCATGGACCATGACATTGAGGTTACGTTAAGTTCAAATTTAATTAGGCACAAACTATCCCAGATCCTTCTCATTTTCAAAGTCTATTTTTTAGGACCACTTCAGTACCAAATATTTTCTCAGAGGCTCCTACTGGACAAGAGCAGCTACTTGAAATATTTCAGACAGGAGAGGATTTAGTAGAGGGCATTAGAAGCTTTCCCAATTGCTAGAATGCCTGGAAAAGCAAAGGTCATGGGAGAGCTCTGTTAACTCTCAGATTCACCACTACCTTACAGAGTGGCAGGGAGTTTCAAGAGACAAAAAATTACTAGTAATTATACAAATGTAATACTAAAGTAGGTGATTCACTAGGAAACACCTGGAGGTCACTGCAGAAGCTCAAATCTGCTGAAGACCATGTTTCTACCCATCTTGATGTAGGAACAATTATATGAATTGTGCTTTCTCTCTTCCACCTTTCAAATCCTTCATGAATGCCTCTCATTGGCAAAATATAATCTGGAATCCAACTGGCAAGGGATTCAGAGAAAAGCAATGGTCAGGCTTTCAGCCACTGAAAATAGGGGAGGTTAAGTGTGGAGAAACCATGTTGGTTTGTACAAACAACACAGAAAGCATAATAAGCCTTTCTGACATAGTCTATGAGTTTGGTTTTTTAATGATTTTGTAAAAAAGGGACAACTAAAGGTATCTTTACATCTTTACCCATACGCTACACAGTGGATGTTGATTAAAAAGTTCATGGTTCAGGGGCACCTGGGTGGCTCAGTCGGTGCGGTCCGTGGGCTCGAGCCCCGCGTCGGGCTCTGGGCTGATGGCTCGGAGCCTGGAGCCTGCTTCCGATTCTGTGTCTCCCTCTCTCTGACCCTCCCCCGTTCATGCTCTGTCTCTCTCTGTCTCAAAAATAAATTAAAAAAATTAAAAAAAAAAAAGTTCATGGTTCAACTAACACAGAGAAAGAGGCATCAGTGACTACATGAATCCATTCTAGGTTCATTTCTGCTAGTGCTATTTTGTGATTAGAAAAGAAAACACAGAAAGAACCATTTCTTGGTCAAT
Source organism: Panthera uncia (assembly GCF_023721935.1). Taxonomy (NCBI): domain Eukaryota; kingdom Metazoa; phylum Chordata; class Mammalia; order Carnivora; family Felidae; genus Panthera; species Panthera uncia. Next base: position 43,357,674 of record NW_026057586.1, on the reverse strand, counting down.
TGTAGTGATATAAAAACAAATTAATGTATAAAAAATAACAAAAAGCAAGAGCAATGCAAAGCAACTAAAATTTTTGCAAAGTTCAGTTCTATCTTAAAAAAATATAGTCAAATAAATAAAGAATTAAATATTTGGATGAAAGCAGAATAAACATTTAGCATCCAAAATAAAACATTTTTGTTGTTGTTCATAATCACTAAGATAGAGTGTATGTTGGCTGAGTAGAACCTGAAAGTGAATCAACAAAATCTTTTATAGGTCCATATTCCCTTCTTCCATCCTTAGAAAACATAATATTGAAATAATGTACTAGTAAAAAATTAAATCACTTAATGAGATTTCTCACAATTACCAGCATCCTTAATATTTATAGGTGTTTGATAGTTTATAACCTTTAAATCCCCATGACATCTTCTAACACAGCGCTTGGATAGAATAAGTACCAAATAAATACTTGTTGAATTACTGAAAATGAATACAGACTGTACATTTTAAAGACTGTACCAAAAAATGGTAAACAGGCTTACTAATGTTCTTAAGCACTGAGCTAGAAATCAAGAAAGAGGCAGTTAATTTTAGCTGCCATGAGTCAATTCATTGTGTGAAGTTGGGAAAATCATTTCAAATCTGTTGAAATCCTTATTTATTTTCGTAATAATGAGCTCTCTTACCTACTTCACAGAAATACCTTGAAATAATTACTTTTCTTTGAGCCCTTTGGAAGTAACAAGGCTATAGTCTTACAATGTGTATTGATAACAATACCAGACTTTTATAGTAGTAAACAAGCATGTGCTACTTTATATATTTGTGAGGTTTCATTGTTATCTAAATCCAATTATATGAATATGAGGAAACAGTTTGATTACAACAAATTTCAAAAGCTTAGGTATTATATATGGGATATTGTTCACGTATTCAACAAATCTTCTCTTTCCACAAGGTCTGTTTAAAGTCTCACTGTCTTTCGTGTCTTGCCCAAACCTGAATTCTACCGTCAGCTATTAGAATATTGCCGCTGCTCCAAAATAGGCAGCTTTTACCCCACCAGATAAAGGACAACCTTTTGCTCCAAGGGGCTTTCCTTCCATTATTTCTTGATCTCTTGGTAGTGCTGAGATGTTCTTAACAGAAAGCTTTTCCTCCTTCTCAAGGATCTTATATGAATATATTTTAAAATCCTCAATAATGTTTAAAAATTATTAAATACCTTTATACTGGACGTCCATCTTCCCTTTCAACTATGTTCAATGAGAAAAGTTTTTAAGGCCCTAGTCCTCCGAATGAAAACTTGGTTATTTCTACAAATTTTGTAATCACTCTTAGGAAAAAGAAAAAAAAAGTCCAGAGGTCTACCCTGTCTAGGGATGCCCCAAGAGCGGCACAGGGTAACATAAGCAGGGGCATCTATCAGAGCACCCAGGACACAATACGTGTACCAGAAACATTAGTTCTACTTCTGCTGCTCCAGCCTCAACATGTTTGGGGAGGTAAGCAAGATTCATACTATTTATAGAACTTCTGGTGGAAGATTAAGACCAGTAGAGAATTCTGCAAAATTTCTCTTATGAACTATAAAATATCCAAGAGTCCTTCTTAATTACTAAAGTCTGAAATTAGAAAGTCATATCTCACATAAAATTCAAAACTCCCAAACTCGAAATTTCCCCTTTCCCTCAGCTAGGCCCTGTTACAACTGGAAAGCTATTGGTGGAGGAGGACGCGGCCAGGATTTTCTTTCTTTCCAAGATCCTCCTCTTCTAGAGTGTTAACTTTGATTTCTGATCGGTCTGGGTTTTGATCAAGGGGTTGCTGGAAATTCACACACAATCCTCCCTCCTCTGGCTCACCACTTCCCTTTGTGCTATTGGTAGGGATCTGGTTCAGCTCCTCTCTGTCAAGGACTGCTCATCTCTTAGATGGACTGAGTATAAGCTACCCTCAGCTCTCATCTGTGCATATGAACTACTTTTTGCTCAAGGCAAATATGTACCCTTTGCTCAATGCAGCAGCAAACTGTCCTTTAACATTGTGAAAGAAGCTTTTGTGTGAAGTCAAAAGTCAGGGGGGCAATGGTGTCTCTCAATGAAAGTGAACATACACCAAGATTTCCCAGTCATTTTGTTTTTAATTTGTATTTTGGTTTTTTTCCTTACCAGTAATCTTTTTGAAGCCTCTTTTACTAACAGCCGATGAATAGCTGATGCTCCCTCAACCTCTTTCTGGGGAGAAATGGGACTCAGGGCACCTGAACAACTCTCTCCTTTTATGCCCTGTGATTGAGTTTGATTTATATTAAAAGTTTTAAACATTTATTTAAATGTTTACTGGAAATGTGTATCTTCATCTGACACCTCAATTGAGATTTTCATATTTGCTAATTCTGGCACCACAGGAAAATTTCAATTTAACATTCTATTTCTGTGCACTAGCACAGAGGGATACTTTTCTCTTGATGGTTTTCAAATACATGGAGAACTAAGGGATGGAGAGGCTGTTTATGTATCCACGTATACTTTGTTCAAGAAAATAAAGGCACACACTTCTCCTTGTTGGCTGTGTTTATGGGATAAGTGGCTCTATTGGGGACTATTAGAAGATTCTTACAGTTTCCCAGTCTGTCCTGGAGACTGTGGTTGGAGGGATAGACGGAAGCTCATGTTCACTGGTTTGGAATTCCAATGTTGGTGACTGCATCAGCCATCTTGGTGATGCTGAAGGGAGGGAGACGTCTATGTGCTTCTTCTCTTTTCTCTTCCTGGCTACTTTTTAAAAAAAATTTTTAAATATTTATTTATTTTAGAGACAGACAGACAGACAGAGCATGAACCAGGGAGGGACAGAGAGGGAGACACAGAATCTGAAGTAGGCCCCAGGCTCCGAGCTGTCAGCACAGAGCTGGATGCAGGGCTGGAACTCAAACCATGAGATCATAACCTGAGCTGAAGTCAAGACACTTAACCGACTGAGCCATCCAGGTGCCCCTGGCTACATTCTTTCTTACTTGGAAAACGATTAAGCTTAGATCTCCTTAAAATGCAGAGAGTAACTGGAAGTACAAGTCTCAGGTGTTCTATTTATTCTCAGGAGTTTGGCTGCAAAAGAATTAACCTATCCATTCTCAGTTATTTTCTGGAATGCTCACATTTTGGCACAAAGGTTTTCATTGGTGCGGGAGAGCAGTGTGAGAAGGTGGTGGGGAACCTGACTTTCAAATCGACATTCTGGCTGTTTTAAGAGAATATATCGAGATCTGCTTGGATAGGAAGGAAATTTCTTTCATTGTAACAACTTCATGTGATAACTTAAAGCAGATTGCTTAGGCAGCAGAAGCTGGAAGGACACAAATTGGTAGCTCAATATGTCCAAATTTTCAGTGGGATGATAAATCAGAGGGTGTCCTGCTCTCGGGGTACAGCATGTTCTGGGTCTGTAATTCTTACCTTTGATCTTGGAAAATAGAAAGCATGCTTACTGACTTTAGCCAGGTACTGGATGAACAGAAAAGCCCATCCCTCTGCTTCAGTTAGGATGCTTTAAGTTATAACAAATTGGCTTAAATACTAAGTGGACTTTATTGTACCATGCAACTAAAATGTTCAAAGATAGAGGAGAATTTAGAAAAGGTCTTGCATCTCTCTAACACTTTGGATCTGCCCTCTGCAATGAATTGGCATGAATGAAAAGGCTACTTAGCACCAATTTAGGGCTACATGTTTCCTCATTCATGTCCACCAAAGAAAATACCCAATTGGATAATCTTAGGCCACATGTCTGCCATCCTTTGAGACTATGATGGTTGCATAAGATATGCATTATTCTATTAGAATAATCTAAACTAGTCTGTTGGAAGACTAGTTTGAGGGCCATTCCAAGCAGTACCCCCAGTCATAGCTACTAACTGGGGGAGGAGAGAAGCAATCGCATTGCTGGATAATTCCTAATCATAGGGACATTTTTAAAAAATAAAGTAAAGAACGGAGTGCCTCGGTGGCTCAGTTGGTTGAGCAGCCGAGTTTGGCTCAGATCATGATCTCACAGCTCTTGAGTTCGAGCCCCATGTCGGGCTTTGTACTGACAGCTCAGAGCCTGGAGCCTGCTTTGGATTCTGTCTCCCTGTCTTTCTGCCCCTCCCCCATTCACACTTAGTCTCTCAAAAATAAATAAAACATCAAAAAATAAAAATAAAAAACATAAAGTACAGAACTTTACCCTAGATCTCTGCAAAGTCCTGGAGAATCATCTTTCAGAAACTCAGGTTACCTCCATTTATTTATTTATTTATTTATTTATTTATTTATTTTTAGGTTATCTCCTGATTAAGAGGTCCTGATAGTTGGGATGTTTAGGTGGCTCAGTCAGTTGAGCATCTGACTCTTGATCATGGGATGAAGCCCCATGTTGGGCTCTGCACTGAGTGTGGAGTCTGTTTAAGATTTCTCTCTCACTCTCTCTCTCAAATTAAAAAAAAAAAATGCACTAAAAAAATAAATAAGAGGTCCTGATAGTTGATCTTCATTTCTTTATGTACCTGGGGGCATGGGGCTCATAAACACTCTAGTTTGGCCCAGCAAGGCTTGAATTGAAATAATTTCTCTGTGGTTTTATATTGTTTCTTTGATCCTTTCAAAAGCACCAATTTCATCAACATGTCATATTGGATCCAAGAATCAGAGTTCAATCTATATTTTATACCGGTTTTATTTATATATGTTGAATGTTTAATAATTATGACAAAAATTCTAAGCAATAGAGCATTAGGTGATTTTTATCTGATGGTAGTTCTTTATTATAATTTTTAAAAATGTTTACTTATTTATTTTGAAGTGGGGGCAGGGGTATACAGACAGAGGGGGAGAGGGAGAGAGAGAGAGAGAGAGAGAGAGAGAGAGAGAGAGATTGAGAGAGAGAGAGAGGATCCCAAGCAGGTTCCCCACTGACAGTGCAGAGCCTGATGCAGGGCTCCATCTCAGGAACCATGAGATCACCCCCTGAGCTGAAATCAAGAGTCAGATTCTTAACCTACTGAGCCACCCAGGTGCCCCTGATGGTAGTTGCTTTAATTTTGATTCACCACACTTCCTACAAAGGCTGTGGATGTGGCTACATGGAATATTTACTTAACTGTACTTCATATCAATACACATAATCTACTTCATTTGGCTTGGATTAAGTTGGTTTTAATTAATTATCTATTTTAAACAGCTACCAGAAATAGCCATTAGGTCTAGCATTGACTTGGCTTGCTATAAACAAAATTACTTTTATGATTTCTAACCATGGCAATGTGAATTTATCCAAAGAGTGCTAAAAACTTAAACATACATTGAAGTTTCCAGGTAGATGATATAAAATATAATAAGTGAACCTTGCTTCAATGATATAATTGAAAATAAGACATTTCTTTAAAAATTTCAAGTGTCTTGTTTTTCAAAGCTGGTTTCTCCAAGAAATTACCCTCCTTGTTTTCATAAAAGCATTTTCTTTGAGAGGGAAATTTGCCTGTTAAATGTTTTTTGACATCCCAGAATTTTGTTGGTCTGATTTTCCAAAACTTTTCTTATTCATATTGGCTACAAGTCATTATGACAGCACCTATTACTGACAAAAAAAGAAAAAAAAAATCAAGTCTACTAGAGCATTTCTAAGTTACAGTCCAGTACAACAGAGATCGGAATGAATTTAATGTAAGGAAATGTAATCAGCCACATTATAAGAAAGTTTAATCTGTTATACCCTTAGGGAGAAACAAAATCTGAGTCTAAAGATCATTATAACTGTAAGAGACGTGAACAAATCAAAACAAGCAAACAAAACTCATCTTACAGCAGATTATTCTTCAGAAAAACTAATATACTAAAATTTGTGGCCACCAATAGTGACACCAAATATTACCCATAAATCTTGGACTCATTAAATCAATTGTAATATTTTATACTTCACTTTTGCATTTGTGATATAATCAATGCATTTTTTATTTCACCAGTTTATCTAGAAATTAGTCAGCTTGGAAGTTACTCATTGTTTTGTTCAATGTTTATTTCCATTGGTGCCATACCTTGGCACGCAATCACTAGAGAAATATATGGTGATATCAGTGAGGAAGGAAGGGACGATGAATTTACTCATAGGATTAGAGAGAACCTTGTGCCTTTAATATTAATATTGACAACTCATCTGATGGCGTGATTTAATAGCCTGTAAATCCTCACTTATTTTACTGAGGGTCTGTTGAGTGAATCATTCGCTGTGCCAGAAATTGTGGTAACTACTATACGTAAATGAATTTATTCAATCCTCACAAGAACCTTGATGACCCAGCAACTATTACTCTCATCTTATAGATTAGACATTTGAAGATTAAACGATTATTTTTTTCATCTTATATATACAGCATGGGGCCAGAGTTAAAAGCCAAGCATGTTTAATTACAAAATCCATGCTCTTTACAACAGTTTGCTATTTCTTTCTAGTTATAATATTCTTTTCAAGTAGATTATTGATTACACTTTTCTAGCCTTAATTATGCCTGGTCATAGGTATAGTGAGGTTTTCATTAATCCAGAATAGATTTGCAGACTGACTGAGGTTAAGATCTGGTTGAAAATTGGCTTGTATACTATTTCATTGATTAGAATATGCTCATTTGCTTACATTCTAACATTTTTGAAATCAGGATGGCCTTATAATTGATGATAAGGAAGTATCTGGCATACTTTGATTATGATAGTTTAGTTTTTCTTTCTTAGTGGCATTTAGGCTAATGTTATGTATTCAATAGACAGTTTCTTAGATTAGATAATACGTGCTACTTAGCTCTCCAATGAAACTCAGTAAAATTAGGCAAAGCAGAGTAATTCTGATTCATGCTCAGCTCCACCCTATGCCATCTTCTGCACAGGGTTGGGAAAAAAAGATACTCTGCTTAGAGCTGGGGTGAGTTTAAGAGTTTTACCTATTATTGTCTCTGTTATCCAGAGACCCTCAGTAAAATAAGAAGGTTCTAACAATGAAACTTCTGCTTCTTATCCAAATTTTCCCCTGGATATTTTATTATGATTTCAAGTCATCTATATTCTTTTCCTCCCATCTCTTTTTTCTCCTATTAACCAAGAGTTCAGTCTTTTTACTAAGGGTTCTTTCCATAATTCCTTTAAAATTTAAATAAAAATGGATTTTTTTGAGGGAGCCAAAACATAAGAGCCTCTTAAAAACTGAGAACAAACTGAGGGTTGATGGGTACAAACTGATGGTGGGAGGGAAGGGTGGGTGGGTGATGGCTATTGAGGAGGGTACCTGTTGGGATGAGCACTCAGTGTTGTATAGAAACCAATTTGACAATAAATTTCATATTAAAAAAATGGATTTTTTTGCCTATGCTTTTTACATATAGATATGTAGGATTTTAAATGATAAACTAGAAGTTTAAATTTAAACTTCTTTTTTTCTTGTTACTGTCCACTAGTATACAAGGATACCTGAATTTTTCCATTATGGAAATTCCCACTATTACTGAAGGGCTTAACAAGCTATTGAAATTGATAAAATTTTTATTGTTGTGTTTTTTATCTGTTCTGAAGCTAGAGAAGTGCTAGTAAGTGCTAGAGAAGTGTCTCAGTTTTCTCTTATCTAAAATGGGGGAGGAGAGGTGTGGGATAATGATACAACCTACCTATCTTGCTTATAGAATAAATTAGCTAATACAGGTAAATCTAAGAACAAATGTCTGGCACCAAATAAGTGTTCAATAAATGTTTGCTATTATTAGAAGCCATTTGGTATAGTTCATAAACCTGCTAGGCTAGTCTTTTTTCTGGGTATTTTACAGATCATAAATTCTTACAAGGCAAAGACTGTGCTGTATGCATCTTGATATCCCTCTTTAGACTTTTTTTAATGTTTATTCTTTTGAGAGAGGGAGAGAGAGCGAGCGAGAGCGCAAGAGGGGGAGGGTCAGAAAGCGAGGGAGACACAGAATCCAAAGCAGGCTCCAGGCTCTGAGGGGTCAGCACAGAGTCCAATGCAGGGCTTGAACTCATGGACGGTGAGATCATGACCTGAACAGAAGTCAGATGCTTAACTGACTGAGCCACCCAGGCACCCTTTGATATCCCTTTTAATGCCTAAAGTTGTGCATTACATATTCTGAAAATCCCATTTTTTATTGATGGGCAAAACTTCCCATTTAGCACCAACCTGAATTGGATCTGTAAGACTTAATACTTACAGGAACCAGGGTATGTAGATCTCTCCCACTTAAGTTTGGTATAGTGGAAATGAAAAAGACTTTAGGCTCAGTCAAATCTGAATTTTAATTGCAGTTGTCTTTTACTTTGATATTGGGAGTTACTTAGAACTCTCTGAACCTCAGTCTGCTTCTGTAAAAAGTGAGAGATATTTACCCCATTTGGTTCTGGTGGAAATGAAATTATATAATGTATGTAAAGCACAAAGACATATAGGAGGCTTTCCATAAATAGTAACTATTGATAATTATTATTGTTTCTATTTAAAAAATTATTACCTTGAACAGATTACTTAATACCATTAAATCTCAATTTCTTTGTATATAAATTTCTACATATATAAAGGGCTAACATTACATTATTCACATGATTAAAAAGAGGATTCAGTTACATACAGGAAGTTCATATCAAAATGTCCTTCACAGAGTAGGTGATCCACACATGATTTTTATCCTTTATTCCCTTACTTCCTTTCCCACATCTTATTCCTTGATATAACAAAGTAGGAATTTCCTTGTTCTTTTTTTTTTAAGTTATTTATTTATTTTAAGAGAGAGAGAGAGAGAGAGAGAGAGAGAGAGAGAGAGAGAGAATACACAGGGGAAGGGCAGAGAGAGAGGGAGAGAAAGAGAATCCCAAACAGGCACTGCGATGTTAGGGCAGAGCCCAAAGCGGGGCTTGATATCATGAATTGTGAGATCATGACCTGAGCCAAGGTCAAGAGTTGGATTCTTAACCCACTGAGCCAGTCGCCCAGGTACCCCTCTTTGTTCTTTCAAAAGAGATATTTTCAAAAGTTCCCTAACTCTTGAGTGTGTTGTGCTGTTGTGAAATTTTAGCAAAAATGAAAGCCTAAGGACTTTGGGTTTTGAGGTTAGAAAAGTTATGGAAGCATTTGGAACAACCTTCACATATCTCTCATCACCAATACCACGCAGCATTCTGTTATTTCCCATGGGTGTTTCCATTCTTCGATTTTCAATGGTGCAAAGAGAATTAACCCTTTAAAACTTATAAATAGTATTCTTGAGGAGTCCTATTCCATTATGTAGTTTCTATATTTGTTCCCCAAGAATTTTTTAGAGTTGTGGTTCCTTTGTCTGAACAAAATGAAAAGATCCTAAAACAAAAACAGAAACAGCTGCTTCCTACACCATTGAAGAAGAAGCTTTAGGAGCAGTCTTACGTGCTGTGTTTCTACAGTCTTTCCCAAAGAAGGTGAGAAAGCTTGTATAGATATGCGTATTTGGATTGGGACACCACTGTTCTAGAGGATGGTATTTTATATTGATAGCATAATTTGACAGTAAATCATTATTATTATCTCCTTATTAAAAGATTAAAAGATCAGAATTCAGAGCACAAACGGTCATGCTTGCCAATTTGACCATGGAACCATTAGCAATACTGACAGTTCAATTACAATTGTGCTTATTTCGTCACTGATTGGAATCATAGCAATTTGGGAGGATATAAAAGCACGGAGGTACCTATAAACTGAGTGGGGCAGGGAGTAGTGTCCCACATTCAGTAACAGCTTCGTGGGTGCATCCATTTCAGGATGTACGGCAGGAACATTGAAAACTTTCAACATTTTACATGCCACACCTGTCCTAAGAAACACAGTATGTGACACACATTTATAATAAAAAGCTCTAACTGGAATCATAACACCGGTGAATTTCTTTTCTGTACTCTGTGTAAGGAAGAAAGAAGCAAAGCACAATGAAATAAACCAATATCTGGTCAGTTCAGATTTAGAGTTCAATATACTACAGCTTATTACCTCAACAACAATTCATACTGACCCCAAGGCACTGTAAAGTCATCAATCATAAAAGAAATATTAAATTATCTTAACAATACCTATTTAGCAAGGCTGTAAAGTAGACTAATACATTTTGCAAAGATTTTTTTTAGCCACTTAGGTTGAAACAAAACAGGTTTTTCTATTTAACCCCTCAGTTATCCAGAAAAATTATCTTTATGAGAAGTTAATGAAGGTTCTTGTATCCTACTAATGAGTGCCAAAACGGGTACTGTTGGGATTTTAATTACCAGTGGGAATAATACACAGTAAGGAATGTAAGGAACATGTCCAAGATGGGCTCACCTTGAAACATTCATTATGATCCCTCTAAGTCACATTTGGATACTGAAGAGAATGTCAAATACCCAATTCCTATATCAGTGCTGCTAGTGTCAGGGAAAGAGACACCATCAGAAGAAGAGGTAACCCCAGTCCCCCATGAACCCTTGCAGAGAGAATATAATTAATCACTCCCAACTGTCCCAACCTTGCATTTGTAGTTTCCGACTTAAGTGGAATATGCCTACCATTTATCTTCATTACTGGCCAGCAACATTAATAAAAATCAGCTTAAGATCTGAGCACAGAATCACTTCCTATAGATTCCAATTTAATTTAGGAATGCCTAAATTGAGGGAAACATCTCTTCTCTGCCTTTGAAAAATGAGTTGGTTTTTCTGTGATACCCAGCAACGGCAATAAACAAAGATGATGCAGATGTGAAGACCCGTGGCCAGTTCCTCCATTGATTACCTCCAGACATTAATTTGCAGTCTAATTGCTGTGGTTGGAACTTTCACCTCAGTGGTACTTACATATGCCTACAGATCTGTTTGATCACAACTCTTGAGTTGTGAATTATTTAATACTCAATCAGTTTTAGAAATGCTGTCCTTCATATTCTATCCAGAAGTCCTGTAAAGGAATAAATCTGATGTGATATTTAATAAAATGGATTTTCTAACCACAGATCTCCTTAATAGTTTACCATCCTTGTAATCCTGAGTTATTTTCTTTGTTCATGAAACAATTGCTTTAGTAAAATCAGAATCACCAAACACTTCCATATTCCATCTGGATTTATAGAGCATTAGAACACATTATACGTAAAAGATGATAAAAATGTATTTGCCTTGTGAAAATTATGTCTTTGTAAAAGTGTTGTTCTTTCTATTTAGCTGCAATCTTATGATTTTTAAAATTCTTAACTGTTATGTCAGACATTTTAAAAACAGTCCATATAAGTTCTTTTTTTTTTTTTTTTAAGTAAACGGTCTATCTCCTCTCATACTGAATACATAACACTGGTTAGCTCTTTCAGCATTGCAGAGGCATGAGCCTCAGACCACCCAGTCTTTGTACTTGAGATGTATTGAACAATACTACCATCTGAACTGTGCAGTCGGGGTCTCCTCAGCTTCTTTGTTCTTCCTCCAAAGTACTTAATGTTGTTTTAGTGGCAACAATAAATGTTACTTTCATGATTTTCTGTACTTAATTGTGACATGACATTATGTTTATTCATTGTTTTCCAAAAAGGATAATTATGAGCAAAGCATATGATATTAATTGTTGGGCCAGTTCTCATGAATCTATTTCAAACAGCCTTTCATTCTTTTCTAATAACTGCTTATCTTAATTGAGGTATCAACTATTTTATATATATGAACTTATCTTTTCAAGCTAAAATTTTGCTGCCTTTCAAAAAAACATTTACAACCCTAATATGTGTGTGTGTGTGTGTGTGTGTACACACATATATAATCCTAAAATAAATAAACACATATATGCACACATGCACAGTAAGCCAAGTCTAATAAAAGTTTAGATATGCTGAGAAAGTCACATATTTTTAGATCTCTAAGTGACTATTGTTTACACAGAAAGACCAGTTCTTACATTTATCAAGGCCAATGCAATATTACTAAAGTGACTGCTTCACAGAGAAATTAAATGAAGGCTTATCTAAAGAACTTGTTGAATATTTTCAGATAAATAATGGTCTTTTTTTGCCTGTTGACACTATTTCAGCCTGAGTCATCCAACTAATTTTTAAACTCTTCATTCCACCATTCCTTATAGACAGCCTCATATATTAATCAGTCTACTTTGATGGCCCTTTGAGAATGGTATCTTAATGTATATTTAAGTGCAATAAATAAACTTTAAATTTATAGGAATAAAGGAAATGGATGTAAATTAAGCTGGAAAATGTAGTCTGTAGCCAAGCAACCCCATGCCTAGCTAAAACACAAGGGAAGTTTCTACTGTTAAAAAGAAATAGGAGAATAGTACTTACCCAAATCTACTGCTATGACCACCCAATCTGCCTTGTGCACCCTTCTTCCCACAGAGACCACATCATCTTTCCCCGAGTAACAAAGAAACACTGAAGTCTCATCCACTAAACTGCATCCAACTCAAAAGTCCAGGATCTCTGAGTGATATGTTGATGTTCGGACAGGCTTAGAAGTGGCTCCTGGATCCCCTATGACCTAGAAAAATATCACTTTTCTACTTCCTATGCCACATCCAATAAAGAATGGTAGAGTAGGATCAAAATAGCCTAATACAATTTTTTCTGTTTGGAAAATGGAAGATCGGGAAAAACATAGACATCACTGATCCATAGCAATGGTGAAATTCTGTAGCTCATTGTTTCTATGGTTCCCATATTTGCCTTTTTATTTCTGACTAAGATTTTAAGGGAATTGCATTGATAAAGAAGGACGCCACAAGGGGCAAAGGCTTTAGGGGTTAACGTACTGACCCATAAAACAGTCCCCAGGTTTCCTAGCTGGATCTCTAAGAGAGCAAGCTGTGAAAGTTTTGTCGCCCCAGGAAGGCATACTTGTAATGCCAACTTGTCTCTTATAGGCAGACTTTTAGTTAAGTGCTCCCAGTAAGTTTCATTTGAGAACCACCATGCTCAAAGCTCTCTTCCTGTCTTGTTGATGTATAGACTCTCATTTGTTTGTTGGTTGCTGCTCTTGACCATCCGTGTTCCCCTCAATTTACTGTTTGTGACCTTGAGGCCATTTGAAACAATAGGCATTGGTGAGGAGGCAATCCTTAATCTGCTTTTGTCACTGATTGAGTCACATTTGAGAATACCTAAGCCAAGCTTCTGGAGAAAGGCTGTGTAGAGTCATCTTATTTGTTTGGGGAATAGAGCAGTTGGTTTTTCCAATTCTGTCCTACCCCCAAATTCTGCACTGTCAGCAAATGGACTGAGAGTTTCCTTTAGCAGAATTTTCTTTTCTCTTTTCTTTTCTTGCTTATTTATTTATTTATTTAGAGAGAGAGAGAGAGAGAGTGTAAGGGGCAAGGACAGAGAGAGAGAGAGAGAGAGAGAGAGAGAGAGAGAATTCCAAGCAGGCTCTACATTGGCAGTGTGGAGCCCTTCTTAGGACTCGGAACTCAACCCTGAGACATTGACCTGAGCAGAAATCAAGAGGTGGAAGCTTAACTGACTGACCCACCCAGGCGCCCCTTAGCAGAACTTTCTTTCCTTCTCTGCTTGTGAAACGTGCCACGGTGAATTCTTGCTTGAATTCTCTCCTTTCAGTACCTTGTTACACGGCATACGTAGTGCACCGCACCAACACTGACATTTTCCAAACATGTCTCCTAGAGCCATAGTCTTAGTATGGAAAGGGTCTGTCCCCCAAGAATCATGGGTAACGGTTTTGCCAAATTTTTATTGCGGCACGACAGAAGTCACAATCTTTCTGATCTTATCAAAACAACATTGCCACATAGTTTCAGGTAGGGCAGCACCAAATGTCCAGTGGCTGGAAGAGGTCAACGGGGGAACGTGACCTCTGGTTGACCTGCGAGCTGGCCCCGGGGGGGAATGGGCAACTGAGAGGCTTTTCCCTCCCTCTCCTGGCCTCCTAACGAACGTGTGTTCCGCTCACTATCCCTGTAGCCGGAAGCACTTCAAGGGTGCAACCTTGAGAGAGTCCAGCGTTAAGGAAATGGTCCGCGCTGTGTACGTGACTGGCACCCCGTGAGCGACCCTGTATAAACTCAACAGTCTTGCAGGCGGGGATGGAAACGCACTCCCCTTGCGGCGGCCCCGGACAAGCCTCGGTAGGTTCCCCCGCTTATTCAACCTGCCACCCTACCAGTCTGGCGTGACTGCCTCTCGCTTGCTTCTCTCCTTGCCCTCCGGGCAGGGCGGTTCCGACCTTCCTCCTGGAACTCACCGGGTGGTGGAACAGTTGCTGAGTCAGGAGACGGAACAAATGGGCCTCGGGCAGGAGGCACCTTAGGGGAACCCCCAAGTTGCCCGTCAGGCCTCTATGCGCGGGGCGGGGAGGGGGGGCTTGTAGCGCGGACGCCTGTGGGCCCCGCGTGAGCTGGGACGCCCCGAAGGCGCTGGCTGCGCGGCGCTGGTTGGAGGAAGTGCGCAGAGCGCGCTGGGGCCGGGAGGGAAAGCGCAGGGGGCGCAGCGGGCTGGCCTCTCCTGTGGGCACTTCGCTGGCCACCAGCCCCGCCTGACGTCGAAAGTTGAGAGAAGAGGCTTTGCGGGTGTCTGCCACTCTGCAAGCTTCCTGGCTGGCAGACAAGGCGCAAGAGCGGGATAATCATTTGGGGGGGTGACCTTAGCCTGCTGCTTATGCCACGGGTTAAGGTCCAACTGCATATGACAAGGCCTTGACTGTGGCACAATCTGATTGGGATGCTAAGAGGTGGAATCCCTGGAAATGTGAGGAGAGTGATGGAAAGGATGTGGTGGCGATTGACAGTGAAGCGGAGGGAGCATCCCATGTTGTCTGACTCCTAATACAAAGGAAAGCAACTGTAACCCCAGCCAGTGGAGCAGCCCCCAATTCAGGGATCATTCATGCTGAGAGAATATACACGGTCACTGAACTTGCTGATATAGCTGACAAGTTCCAGCAAAAAATCCCAAGGTTGTGCACCAACGCCAGTATTAGAGCATAGACTATGATGCTCTGACAGAGACCAAGTCTCTCAAATGTAACGGAAAGTTATCTTTCGCGTAAACAGTTCAAGGGCAGGAGGGTGAGAAGGAAGGTAGGCAGCCCTGCTCCTCAATATCACCCCAGAATCCATCGCTGCGTGTGGGTTGCATTTCTCCATCAGCCAGCAGAAGGGGGAAAGGAAAGAAGAGCTTTGTGATAGAAGTGTGATCTGAGAGTTGCTCATGTCAATTTGCCCTCGGTTGTTGTCCAGATCCCATCACTGCTGCAAAGGAATTGTAATCCTTAGCTGAATAGCTAAGACTGTGTGCTTCTGTGAGGAAGGAGGTCCATTTCTGCAAGGAAGAAGGGGGAAAGAATTAACAGATGGCTAATCATTTTATAAGGATTATAAAAATTGACTTGATTCTTGATTTTTCTAATTTTTCTGTTCTGAATTTAATATACCTCTGTTAACAATTGAAAAATAGACACTAAGATAGTGAGCTCTATAGTTACTTGAGTGTTTTAGGATGTACTTACATAGGTGATATTAATTTAACCTCATTACTGTGTATTTTCAAATCAATTTCCATGGAATGATACATGGAATGATAAGGAAAGAAATATAAGGTAAACTTTTATTCGCTAGCCTTATATATAAATACCTACTAAAAGTTTTCATTATTGTGTGTGTGTGTATATATATATATATATATATATATATATATGATATATACTATTCCTCTCATAATGATTTGAAATATAAAAAAATTAAGAATATCAGCAAATTATACTGAAACACTTGTATATATGTATATACATATATGTATATATGAAAAAAACATGAACTTTTTTGCATTATGTATACAAATGTTCTATAAGTGGATTCTGAACCTAAATGTAAAAATGAAAACTAAGTCTTTAAAATTAAACGTAGGAGAAAATCTTTGTGACCTTGAGTTAGGCATAAATTTCTTAAGCACCAAAAGCAGAAATTATAAAAGAAAGAAAATGCTAAATTGGACTCCATTAAGACTAAGCGTATGTGCTCATTGAAAGACACTGTTAAAATAAAAAGACAAGCCACAGATTGAGGGAAAATACTTGCAAAGCATGTATCTGATAAAGAATTTCTATCCAAAATATATAAATCATTCTCTAAACTCAATAATAAGAAAACAACAACCCAATAAAAAGATAGGTAAAAGATTCTACAGACACTTGGTACCGCCAGAGAAGATACACAGATGGCAGATGAGCCCATAAAAAGATGGTCAACATCATTAACCATTAGGGAAATACAAGTGAAAACTACAATGAGATATCATTACGTACCTATTAGATAGAATTGCTAAAGTTAAGAAGGCTGATCATACCAAACTTTAGTGTGGGTGTTAGAACAGTTGGAACTCTCATACATTGTTAGTGGGAATGTAAAATGTCACAATCATTTTGGAAAACAGGTTGGCATTTTCTTATGAAGTTAACTATATACCTATCATAAAACTCAGCCATTCCACTCTTAGGTATTTACCTGAGATCAGTGAAAATATATGTCCCTGTGGACACTTGTACATGAATGGTCATAGGTGGTTTTATTTTTTAATAGCCCCAAATAGGAAACAATGCAAATGTCCATCAATGGATGAATGGATAAGCAAATTGTGGTATATCCATACAATGGAACACTATTCAGCACTTAGAAAAGTCAACTACTTATAAAATAAATAAGTCACAGAGATGAAAAGGACAACACAGCAAATATAGTCAATAAGATCGTAATAATGTTGTTTGGTGACAGATGGTAACCACATTTATCGTGGTGAGCACCAAATAATGTATATAGAATTGCTAAATCGTTATGTTGTACACCTGAATCTAATATAACACTGTATGTTAATTATATCTCAATTAAAAGATTAGTGAAGAAGAAAATGAACTGTCGATAAATGTGGATAAATGTAGATAAACCTCAAACTGATTATGGCAAGTGAAAGAAGCTATAACAAAAAGGAGTGAATATTGTATTATTTCATTAATATAAAATTCCAGAAGACACAAACAAATCTATGGTGAAAGAAGGAAAATCAGTGATGGTAAGGGAAAGAGGACAAGAGGTGGGCTGGGCAGGAGAGAGAGATTCCAAGGGGTATGAGAAAACTTTTGAGTATGATAGATGTTATTTTGATTATTATCAAAGTTATTTTCACTAATTAGTTTGATTGTGCTAATGGTTTTCATGGATTCATACAGAGAGTAAGTTTCAGTAAAACTTAAAAATTAGAAATAAAAATTTTTAATTTGAGTTCTTTTGGTTTATAACATAAGCAGAAGACCGATGCATGCCAATTTAAACATTAAATTTTAATGAAATTATAATTAATAATTTTCCGTTTGTAATTCCTTGTTATAACAATTGATTATTTCATTTTTCATGACATATTTTGCCTAAAAGTAGGTATACAAGGATTTAGTTTTAAAAAGTCATTTACAACTATAAAAAAGTTCATGTTATCATTATAAGATAATTGCTAACTCAAGTGAAAGTATACTTGAAGCTGCCAAGATCAGTTTAAAATAACAAAACTTAATTTTGTTCTGTTTTCACAAATATTATTGGATATGCAAATATAAAAAATATTATTCTTCCATTAGATTTGATGCCATTCTATACTGTCTTTACATTTTTTCATATTTTAGATTAAATCTTTATAATACTTAACAAGGAATAGAATTAACTATGTTGATATTATCTATTAACTATAAATCTGAGTTACTTTTACTGATTCTTGCTCCTTAGAAATATTTGTTGAAAAATTGTCTTTTAAAGAACTGGTTTAACAATTCAAGATGAATTCTTAATAATGTAAACTATAGCCCTTTCTTCCCTCCTTCATTCCTCCCTTCTTTCCATCCTTCCTTTCCCCCTTACTGTATCCCCTCACCTCACTCCTCACTTCTTGCTCTTTGCTATACCCCTCCCTCCCTCCCTCTTCTTTTCCTTCTTTCCGTCCTTCTGTCCCTCTCTCTTTCTCTCTTTTTCTTTCTTTCCTCTTTAGAAACATATTTATTAAGCACTTATGATTCTGTGTTCTGAAGGAGAACTCTAAGGAGTTTTTAGTTCCAGCCTTACTTTTAGATATTTATTTTCTTGTTTGTGAGAAAAGGTGATGACACATCCCTAAAGGTGGAGGTTAGTGTAGGAGAGTGGAGGAAAATGGAGCATGGATGGCATGGGCTGTGAACACTGCAGATGCTGGACAGAGAGTGGTCCCCGATCCTACAGCAGTCGTGGAAGGTTTTGTGGTCCTTTAATGAAGAATGTAGTCCATCATTCCAGGCCAAACAGTGTTACATCTGCAGTAATCATGTACAATGATTTTATTGAATTATAAAAGTAACCATTTTAGTAGTTTCCTGTCTTCCTAAAGTCTTGTTGGCTGTAAAAAGTCATAATTTAATTTCTCATAATATCCATTAGAATGAAAATTAGGTTTACAGAGGCCTTTTTCTAGAGTAACCACATGTCCTGATTTCTGTTGGACTGTCTGAGTTTGGCCTACATTCATTTCTTTTAGTAATCATTGAATAGTCGTGTCATCTTGGAAAAATTATTTAAGCTCTCTGAGCCTTAGTTTCCTCATATGTGCAGGGTTGTTCTAAGAAATACATCAAATAATGGAGGTACCATAATGCCTGGCCCATACCAAAGGCCAAATGAAAATGTTACTCCTACCATCATTAATTACTCTGAGTCAGGTGGTTACCATTTAGTACAATTGAATCCCATTTTATACAGTAAATAAGTAACTTATGCATATTTAATTTAAGTTGTTAAAGTCTTGTGTTCCTTTTAGATCAACTGTTTAGTGTCTTTACCACTTAATAGTCTTCATTATTACAAATTAAATTATCCTTAGCGTCTGACTGACAAGGCTAATCTTTTAGATATAGATAATGAGTGATAAGGGTTGAGTAATCTTTCTAGATTTCTCGCTTTCTAGGAGGCCTCATTTGGAAGCTGAGACTGCTGTTGTCAGCTCCCCTGAGGCCGACTGCAGACTTTTAACTTAGTTTCTGTTGTCTTAACATGTTGATTTTATATTCAGGATAGCCATATATTTAGAGCTTCCAGAACAATTTTAGTTTCCAGTGTTTGCTCCCATTGTGCTTCCTGAGGTACACTTGGATTGTGTTACCCTTTTTGGTTTCGAACATGAAATCAGTATATTGATACTACTTAGCTTTTTTGGCTTCTTCATTGGTTCGTGTTAAGACCCGTTCCTGGATTTAAGGGCTTGACTCTGATACTCTTTGCCTTGAATTTTGACTTGATTTCCTATCTGTTTCTCCATTCAGTTTGCTTTTGTGAAAAAGTTTTTGGAGTTTATCATTTCAGTATTAGCAAGTTCTTACCTGTTTTGTGAATAGTTTTTGTCTTTTCTGTGAAGATTTGAAAAATATACCAAAATATCCTGGAGAAACCTTATGAACGGTTATAAAAACATAAAAACAGCATAAAACAGCATAAAAAAGCATAAAAACATACTAGAAGGTATATAACATTGCTCAAAATAGCTATGTAAATGTTCATGACAGAGTTGATTTTTTGGGTGAAACTGGAAATTTAATTTCTTGCAAAAACCTCAGCAGATTTTTAAGCAAGCAGTCTCATTAAAAGTGCGTCAGCCCCTATTCTTCTTGAGCTTCATTCATCATTTAATAAAATCACTATACTTAAATATTCCATCATGGGGGTTAGAAATGAGATCTGGCAATTCTTGGGAAAAGTGAATTAATGTTTTTAATGATCTAAAATTACCTACCATTTAGTTCTTAACGTCTGTGGCTGCCTGAGAAACAACTAAATCAGCCCCTGAGTTTTCTTTTTCATTGACACCAGTGTTTGATTATTATACATATTACAATTGATTGGATGTACCATCAACGACCTGCATCTAATATGACATTTCATTTATTCATTGCTATTTAATGACTATCTAATATATGCTCTGCATTGAACTTGGAACTGGGAATAAAAAAACACTAAGAATAAGACATTGTTCCTAAATTCAGGGAACTTTACATTCCAGATGATAACTAGTTCACTTGACCCATTTGGAGAAGCAATCATGCTATTCAGTGGGAAAAGCCATTATCTGGATTTGTAGAACTCCAAAAGAATAATTATTTGAGTTACTATTTCATTATTCATTTTTAACTGGTTGCCTTGGCAATGTGAACAAATAATCTAAGACAGTTGAAAACAATGAAAGAATTTTATTTTGGTCCATTCTTTTTCCACTGTTCAGGTAGGGTCTGAGTGCTAACAAAGAAAAGTTATCGAAGCAGTTCAGGTAAGAAATGATAATTTAAAGAAGTAGAGTGGCAGCAATGAATACAGAGAAGAGCAGAGAAGTTTGGAATAAATATTAGAAGAAAAGATGTTGAAATTTACTGATGGATAAGATATGGGGCTGGGGAAATGTTAATTTGAGATGTTCATGAGACATCCAAGTGAAATATTAAGGATGTAGTAGAATAAGTTTCTTGAACTGCTTCAAGAAAGTTTTGGCCTCAAGAAAGAGGTGAGGTCAGGAAACGGATAGGTAATTAGGCTCTTGTTGAGACACTTTTACTTGATAAGGCCAATGTCCATGCTAAACTTAAGGTGAGTTTGTTTTACTATTTGTAGGACATAGGTAAGCACTATGTTCAGGTTTGGAGCGTGAACCTTAGAGTTTGAGACCTAGTTTTGCTTCTCATTTCCTGTGCGACCTTCACAACTTAATTGCACTGAGTCTGCCTATCCTCGTCTGATGATAACATTATATTTGTGAGGTCTAAATGGAATAATGCATGCAAGCATCTAGTATTGTTTTAGGTATACAATAATCACTCCATAAAAGAGATATCAGTAGACTACAGTGAAAGCACAAAGTATGTAGGTCTTGAAAAGAGTGATGGACACAGACACTTAAAAATAGTGGTTAAAGTAAATGAGATTGTTTTGTGTTAAACAGTGGCAGGAAATATTGTACAAGACTTTGAGGTGGGCAGCACACACACACACACAAACACACACACTCCTGGGCACCCTCCACTCTTCTAAGTTGTCTGTGAGTTATTTTTATAGCTGTTCAAATAATAGAAAAATTAGTAATACAAGATGATTTTTGTTCATAAAAATGCCAATAACTTGTGCCCAGAGAAGACACAATCTACTGGTAAATTCATCTCAGCATTCATAATTGCCTTTACACATGTATCCTTTGAATTCTTTGGAATCTTGCTGGTTCCCTCATTAATTAATGAGTCGAATAAGATCTTGAACATGCATTGATTTTATATTTGCATGAAAGTTTTATTTTGTCTTTAAAAACATTATCTTTTAATAAAATAAAAAGTGGGGTGCCTGGGTGGCTCAGTCAGGGGGCGTTCGACTTTGGCTCACAGTCTATGGGATCGAGCCCCGCTCTGTGCCGCTGTGCCGACAGCTCAGAGCCTGGCTCCTGTTCAGATTCTGTGTCTCCCTGTTTCTCTGCCCCTACCCTGCTCACACTCTGTCTCTCAATAATAAATAAACATAAAAAGTTAAAATAAATAAAATAAAAAAAAGCAATTCTTATCTGTCACCTTTCAACTTGAAGAGCAATTATAAGTAATATGGTTATAAAAAGAGAAGTTACTAAAATATTTAATTATAAAGAGGAAAGTAGGTGCATGCTTTGATAAATATTATTGGACACAGACCATATTTCCAATCAGTTAAACATTATTTAAAACTTCAAATGCTCCTGGGGCTCCTGGGTGGCTCAGTTGGTTAAATATATGAACATATTTCATAGGTGTTTAATAAGATATTTTGTTGGGGCACCTGGGTGGCTCAGGCAATTAAGTGTCCAACTTTAGCTCAGGTCATGATCTCACGGTTCATGAGTTCAAGCCCTGCATTGGGCTCTGTGCTGATAGTGTCGGGCCTGCTTAATATTCTCCCTCTCTCTCTCTCTCTCTCTCTGCCCCTTGCTCTCTCTATCTCAAAATAAGTAAACTTAAAAAAAAAAAGATATTTTACTAAGAATCAATTTATCCAATTACTTGCTTATTAAGAAAGTTAAATGCCCTGCTATGTACCAGGCATTGCTATGTGATAAGAATAGAAAGAGTTCAAGATTTCTCAGTATTTCTGTTAATACTATATTATTAATGATACACATTAATGTAAATATACTAATCATATTAATATTAATAATATGGATATGCTAATAATACTTATATTAACATTAATAACATGAGTTTGACATATTAAGAATATGTCATTATTATTATCTTGTTAAGAATATGTTATGTTGTTAATGTCAATATGAGTATGGTTAGTATATTTATATTATTAATGTTAATATTAATGTGATTAATATATTAATATTGTATTGTTCTAAGACAGGTATCAATTAATACTTTGGATGTTTTCATTAACAAAAGGCACATATAGAACATCTACTATGTGCAACTATTGGGCTTATAGTTCTTAAAAACTTCATTTCAAATTTTTTTCATATCTGAAAGTGTACTGAACTTATGGTTCATAGTTTTAAATCATTTTATGATTATTATACTTCATAAAATGTGGGATTAACAATCTATTTGGTTGTATAGTGTTACTTGCATGATTTATATAGTCTAGAATAGGATACAAAAGGAGACAAAGATAAAAATAATTAACGAAAAAAATCTATGGTATAGATTGCTCAGGGGATTAGCTTTCCCTTGTTCAAACATTTGAGAGATGTTTGGATCCTTTTGTGTGGTTAGATTTAACCTGTCCAGGCATTAAAATAGCATGTTAATTATAGCTTCAGTGAGTTAAATTGCAGAAATTATTTGGATGTATATTAAACTCCTTGCACACTTGATCATCATCACATTTATTCTAATTTAAAGTGACAAATATAAAGACTTTTATTTATTAATTTTTTTTTAATTTTTCTTTTTTAACGTTTATTTATTATTGAGAGACAGGGAGACACAGAGTGTGAGCAGGGGACCGGGCAGAGAGAGGGGCAGACATAGAATCCGAAGCAGACTCCAGGCTCTGAGCTGTCAGCACAGAGCCCCACGCGGGGCTCGAACTCACAAACTTGAGATCATGACACGAGCCCAAGTCGGTCACTTAACCAACTGAGCCACCCAGGCGCCCCTTAATTTCTTATTGCAGAAATATGCAAACTAGAATCCAACTTCCTCAAACATTTACTCCAATGCCACTTTTTCTGTCTCTTTGAAAATTTTCGATGAAAAAGAAGTAAAAATGAAGATTAAACCAGATGCCTATTTTTAAAAACTTCCAATAGATCTCTAACATCAGTTCAGTCTTTTATAGAAACAATATGGATCATTGGCTTCAATGAACATCAATTACATTGACTGTATCAGTTGTCTGACTGTCATCTATACTGACCAGAAGAAAAATAGCTTCATGATTAGTTTCAAGTTAGGCATTAAGTTAATTTACCCTAGATTTTTAGTGTCCTGATTATTTTGTTCCCAGGATTTACCTCTACTTTGGGATAGTACAAAAATACAACAGAGTGAAGTCATAGGTTTTGCAAATATTTATTATTGGCATGGTGAGATTTTTATTTCTTTCATGTAACCTTAGAATTAGAAAATACATGGGGTGCCTGGGTGGCTCATTTGGGTTGCGCGGCTGACTTCGGCTCAGGTCATGATCTCACAGCTCGTGAGTTCGAGCCCCGAGTCGGCTCTGTGCTGACAGCTTGGAGCCTGGAGCTTGCTTTGGATTCTGTGTCTCCCTCTCTCTCTACCCCTCCCGTGCTCACGCTCTGTCATCTCTCTGTCTCTCTCTCCTCATAAATAAACATTAAAAAAATAAAAAAAAGAAGAATTACGATGTATTATAGATCATCACATGACTGCTCTACTTTGGGGCAGCTTAGAAAGGGAAGAGGACAGGACATATGGATTCTCAGATCAAATTGTCAATCAGTATTTCCTCAGATTGATAAAAAATGGGTTGGCAAGTGATAGTTGGGCCATCAGCACTGCCCAGCATTCACATGTCTTTTCACCATTGAACTAAATACGGGTCCCTGTTCTCCAGGAACTCTAAACATGAAAGAGGCCTCATTCTCCACACACAAAGATTTAGTACAACAAACATCATGACAATAAGGGCAGCAGCAGGAAACAAATGCAATTAGCAAAGGAAACATGGGTAAAAACATTTAAACCCATAGCTTTTATGCATTAGTTCAATGATTCATTTCAAATTTAGCTTTTCAATTCATCTGTCTCCAGGTGTCCTCTCTTTCATATCTAGATCTATTTTTTTTTTCATAGAATTATGTGTTACTGGAACATCTGAGAAAATAAAATTTCACCCTCTCAAATTGTTTGCAGCTTCAAAGAGCATAATGCAGTGTTATTTTTATACAGAAAGTCCTGTCTTTTACCTTCAAGAGCAGTCTTCAGGTTTTTAACATGTTATTACTATTTTGGGTCTTACATAAAACCTATCATTTTTAGAGGCTTGCAATGTGTTGCCACATTAATTCTTATAATAGTGTTTGAGTGAGATCACTATCACTATTATTACTTAATGGAAAAAAACATAATGCTTATGATTTTCTTGAATATTAATGCTCAGGAAATAACCAAATCCTACAGGGTCTGATGATCGGTTATTTATTGCAAAACCCACATTCTCCCATTCTGTTATTCTACCAACTAGAACATGGTAGCTTTTCTTAGACAGGTAGGCTAGATAGAAGTAAAGTTAAAAATATCCAAGATATTGTTTTGTATACGTACTCTGGAACACAATAAAATACATAAAATTATTTGCCTATAATTATTATTTCATATAAACTACTAATAATATCAAGTTACTGTCTTCTTGAAATTTATGAAGTGATATCTTCTGTCTCGTGCTTTATTAAGGCTTCATGATATCAAGGGAGTCCTCACATCTCCAGAGATCACTATATTATATAATGAATATTGTCAAAATTTGTATTACAATAATTGGGAAAAATATCTCTGTAAAATCTTTCTCATGTTCTAGAAGTGATGAAGGGCAGTGCAGTATACCAGATGACCAAGTGCCTCAATTTAGCTCCAAGTGTTTTTGTTTTTTGTTTTTACCATTTCTTAGGCTATTTATAGATTTTTGGCATCACTTAACATCTGTTGATAACCCCAGATCAGTCAGTGGCAGCAGGAATAAGGAGATTATTAAAACCTCTTATAGAAGTATAAAAGTATTTCCATTAAAAAAAATTGAGTAATGCTCAGGTGGCTCAGTTGGTTGATTGTCGGGCTCTTGATTTTGGCTCCGGTCATGATCCCAGGTTCATGGGATCGTGTCCCATATCGGGCTCCACACTGAGTGTGGGAGTCTGCTTAAGAGCCTCTCTCTTTCCCTCTGCCCCTCTCCCCAACTCACGCTCTCTTTCTCTCTCTAAAATAAAAAAAAAATAAAAATTACGTGAAAAAAAATTGAAAGATGGATCTACTCGATACCAATCATGATCTTCCTATTTCATTATTAATTTTTGAGAAAAAGAGAGAAAAAAGAGATACTGTGGGAATTTATCAAGAGTTGTGAAAATTGAATAACATTTTAAACGTTGTTATTTTTTAATGAACATCTTTGGAGAATAAATGGCACAGTTCCTTTTATAAGTGTTCTTCCCATATACTATCTATTGGGCTATAAAAGTATTACAACACATATTACTTATAATAGTGTGTTGTAAATAACTTCAGTGTAATTTTTATATTAGTCAGTTTATCTGTTAACTATTAAGTAGCAAGAAAGGAGGAGAAAAAAATCTGTACTAACCCAGCAAACATGTTGAATCATATATGTTGATACCACCACTACTATAAAATTTTTTTATATTTAAAATTTAGTACTGTCCTTTCCCATTCCAACCAAGCAAATACTTTAATGAGTATGTAAAGAAAAAATAATAAGAGGTGTCCAAATCCATATTTTCAGCTTGTAATTTTATTTTGGATCGTGAAGGAAACAATAATCAGAGCTAGCAAATCAGAGCTAATATCTCTAGGCATTGTGCTTTTTAAACAATACTCATAATTTCATTTGATGGCAGCCTACTTCTATAGGATTCGTATTATTCCTTCTTTGCAAATGAGACACTTGTCCAAAGTCATGGGGTGGTTAAACAAGTTACCTGAGATAATAGAGTAAGTATTGGAGAGTGATTCACATCTGACCTGTGTGATTCCAAAGACTGTGTTCTTTGGAACACAGTATTGAATCAAACAAGCACAGTACTTTGATACATATTTATCTCAGCATTATTTCAGAACTGTGTCTCTGTAAGACAATGCTTCTTTCTCCAGTGTTACAAGAAAAGTAATACAGTATGTAATGAAGGAGGAATAATTTAAAAAGCTAAATTGGGAAACTAGCTATTCTGACTTGTTGCTTGAAATAAACTTTAGTCCATCAACCATTAATATGACAAAACTGTACAAAAGATTTTAAAGACAACAATGGATTTCAACTGGAAAACCCTGTTAAAATATTAAATATTTAGATGTTTGATTCATGAATTTCGTTTCCTGTATGTCTAGAGCCCTTCTTGATCTATGATATGAAGCATATGTTTTGTATTTTGTAATTGTGAGAGCATTTCCCAAAAAGTATGTGTAATGAGATGGGTCCTGGGAGGTGGCAGGAAAGGGGAGGTATGAGAGAATATTCCTTTTCAGGTATTTTTTGCCCTATCATTTTTCATTTTTGCAGCATTGTTTTAGTATATAACATCTTCTACGTATTTCATTTCTTCTCAAATATGTTTAAAAATCGGAATGCATTCTACATCTCAAGACATTATTTTCCTGGGGCACTTGGGTGGCTCAGTCGGTTAAGCATCTGACTCGGTGTCGGCTCGGGTCACGATCTCACAGTTTGTGAGATCATGCCCCGGATTTGGCTCCGTGCTGACAGTGTGGAGCCTGCTTGGGATTCTCTCTCTCCCCCTTCCTCTGCCCCTCCTGTGCTGTCTCTCAGAATAAATAAATAAACTTGAAAAATAAAAAAAAAGATGTTGTTTTAGTAAAATGGAAAGTGAACAGGGATATTTAACAATAAAGCTTGACTTTGGATTTAATAGAGGCCATGTGCATAATTTCATAGGAGCCATTTCAACCACAGCATATATTTTAAAATGGATAGATTTTAAAAAGAAATTGCATGAGATTCGAATGGAAAATATGTTTTCTAAAAATATTATTATCCCATCTGGATCTGTAGACAGTAAGGTGATTTAATTTTGGAATGTATTTTTAAAGAATGGATAATAAGACATCAATTTCTTTATTTAGAAAGCTTACTTTTTCTGTATACCACATTTGTTTCCACTTCTAACATTTACTCTATGGCATCTCTTCCTGCTTTTCTTCGCCAAACATTTATTGATCATTAATTTTTTGCAAGAGAGTATAATGAAGAGTAAGATCCAGTCTTTAATTTGTTGTGATTTCAAATCTGGTTATGAGGACAGGACATTTACAATAAAAATAAATAAGAATTCAAGGTAGCGAAAATCAAGAACCATAACATGGATGGTAACTATGTGACTTGAGGCTGTCCTTTTTCCCTTGGGCTTATAGTATCCATTGATAATTAATCATGATACTTTCATGCTGTGTATGGAAATGGAGAAGAGGGAATCTTCCTTGTTACCGAGCTCTAGGTTGGTGTGACCAGCGAATTAGCATTTTCATTCAATATGGAACCTATTTGCTATTCCTATATTCCATGTATTCCATGATACAGTGATATGATAGGAATTCAGAGGATGGAATGGTTCTCTACTGAGAAGTCAGTTCTGAGCTTATACCTAAGAGGGGTGAGACATAAATTAATAGAATAAGGGAGCAGGGCATTCTGGATTAGAGAATAGGTGAGAACAAAGGACCTCACTTGTGGTGTGTCATGGAAATAGTCAGTGAACAAGACGGACTGGCAGCATTACAAACTGTTGACAGACAAGAGGATGTCTAGCTAGGGAGTTTGCAACAGAATTTCACCCTGTAGCCATATATGCTCCTCAGAGAAAGTTCCGTCCAGGAGATAAATATTTGGAAATCATTGATGTGAAATAATAATAAAGAGGAACAGATGACAATCACATGGGGATATGTGTAGCAAGAATAGAGTACCAACCCTTGAGGGACAGGAGAGGACCATCGTAAGGAGATGTAAGAGAAGTAACCAGGAGAATAACCAGTCACAGAGTCTAGAAAGGGCTCCCAGAAGGAGGGAGTGGTCGGCAGTGTCAAGTGACGCTGAGAGTCCCCAAAGATAAGGACTGAGAATAGTTATTGAACTTCACTGTAAAGCAAGCAGTATAATTTTGGTGGAAAAATGGACAGAGTGATTTTAGTGTACTAATGGTGATGGAGATGGGGGTGAAGGACAGAGCCAGACTTTAGGAGGAAATGAAAAAAGGACATATAAGCAGTTCTGTTAGGAAGGAGAGATACAGGATGTTGGCTGGGAGACAAGGATTTGCTTATTTGCTTACTTGTTGATAAACATAAGAGAAGCTTTAGCATATATAAGTGATGATGGAAAGGAGCCAGCAGGGAAGAGGATGTAGACATGGGGTAATGGATAACTGATAGGTCCCTGAGAAGCTGGGAAGCATTGGTATCTAGTATAAAGGTGGATATATAAATAGGAATGGAAAGAACAAAGACATAAAGTTGTATAAACTCTTACAAATGTGCAGATTGTATAAAGATTTGTAACCTCCCAAATCTAGATCTCTTCCACATATCTCTCCCCCAAAATCTAGACCTGTATATCCAATTGTCTATCGAACATTTATACCTGACTATCACAAAAATGCAGAAAATTCCAGATAGAAAACATTTAATTCATTACCTTCTTCCCTTTTCACAAACCAGCTCCTCATAACTAAGCAAATGGCAGTACCATGCACTCAGTTGTTCAAGCTATAAATCTGTTTGAATTAAATTTGACTTCTCAGTCTTCTTCACTAAAACCTGATATAATCAGTCATTAGGTTCTATTGTTTCTACTTCCTAACTATCTCTGTACTTTGTCCATTTTTTTCCCCGCTTCACTGCCAGTAACTTAGTTCGGTCCAACATCATCTCTTTCCTTGATTATTGCAATAACAATGATGGCCTTGCTGCTTCCAGTTTTACAAAAATCTTCCCTTCTCCAGTCCATCCTCTAGTTCAAGAGTCCCTTCTCAGGGTAGGGGATCCCAGCATTAGCAGGGAAAATGAACATCAAGTGGCTCATTGAAAATATGTTTAACTTTGAACATTTGATTGTATTGTTGAGTAGAGTAATGGCTTCCCTCTGCTCCTAAAATGGTTTGCAACGTCTTTTACAACCTTTCGCATCTTTATTTCTCTTATCTCATCTCTCAAATCTTTAGTGACCCTCTAGGAAACGTTTTACCACATTCACTTGGCCAACCACTGGTTTGCTCTTTACTGCTGTGCATCTTGAAAATCACCTCTGGTAAGCCTTCTGTATATCCCTCCCCCAACCTATAGTCGGGTTAAGTGTCTCTCTTGTGGGCTTCCCATGGTGTCTTAGCCGAGAATATGTATATGTAGCCGAATATATGTATTCCATAAATATATGTTTAAATAAGTTGAATCTGCCAATGGTGTGGATGATATTTTTAAAAAAGGAGTGGGAGGGGTATCTGGGTGAGTTAGTCAGTTAAACATCTGACTCTTGATTTGGCTTAGTTCATGATCTCACAGTTCATGAGATCAAGCCCTCATGAGCCTGTATTGGGCTCTCTACTGACAACTGCTCTCTCTGCCCCTTCTCTGCTCGTTCTCTCCCTCTCTCTCTGTGTGTCTCTCTGTGTCTCTCTCTGTCTCTCTCTTTCTCAAAATAAAATAAAATTAAAAAAAGGAGTGGTAAAGAAACTGGACATACGACTCTTGGGAAGCCATAATTGTTTTATACCTTTCTCTGTATCTTTCCCATGCAAAGCTAATCAGAAGTATAGCCAGAAAAAAGTAAACTTTATTAAATCAAGTTACTGGTATTGTTATTTACCAGGTTTTTCCCCACTGGGTTTTTAAGTCTTGACTGCAATAGTCATGTATAGTCTATTTGAAAAATACAGCAATACATGAATTTTATCTCAGAATTCTATTAAGTTGATAAAAGAATTAGTTGAGCATGAATTGACTCAGAAGTTGAGAACCAAAGATACTTGACCGTTGAGTAAACCTAAACATACATATTTACAATGTAACATAAATGGTAAACTATATGTTTCTGATATAAATTTCAAATTCCTTCTCATTAAGGAACCAACAATAACACTTGAACAGGTAGAGGCAAAGGGAACACTTTTTTTCCCTCTACACTCTGCCTTTCTCTGGCAAATTCTACTTACCCTTTCCTCTGCTACTCAAGGTTCACTTCCTCTTGGGTCGGTGATAGTATCTCCCTTTCTTGATTTAGGACCATTTTCACTATTTACAGAAAATTCTTAGTCTTTGCTTCTAAGGATTCACTAAGTTCACTTTAAATACTGAGTTTTAATCAATGGGGGCTTTTAAGGAGGTATCATCTCTCAATTATGCTCTGTAAATGTAGCCCTAATTACTTATTATCTTAAAATGGTTTTTTTTTCTGCTGACATGATTTTCTAGCACTTAGGGTTTTGTTCCGGGGTCCTTGATTGCTCAGGGGAGAAAGGGTTTTATCTTACACATGTTTTTGCAGGAAGATTAATATTCTGAGAGGAATCTGAGCTGAAACAGTTTCCTCATGGTCAGAAATAAGGACTTCTTTCTATATCCTGTTTAGCTTCTTTATCCTCTTTCCTCATTCTCTATCCTAGCAGGTTGTAAATATCACTGTTTAATTTCAGTAGCATGATGTTAATTACACAAGTGCAATCCTTGCCCGATCATTTACATTTATGAAAAATATTTATAGATATATGGAAGCAGCAATAAACGAATAGGCACAATTTTTTTTTAAGAATGAAATGATTTTCAGTTATTGGAAAACAATTTCTAATCAAGTATGTTGGAGACATGACACATTTTTCTACATCATCTTTAGATAAAATCTCTATAATAATGGCCATAAAGGATAAAGAGATTCTCACTCCCCAGTCCCCTGCTATCTTCTTGTCTTTTCCTTGGCTCTAAATCTTAGAAAAAGGGCATGGATAAGAGAGTTAATATTTCTTGATTACCTTTTTATACACAAGAGAGCTATATGTTTTAGTTATCTCATTTTTAACTTTTGCAAAAATTCTATTACTTCTAGTATCCATATTTTATGGGAGAGACAAAAAAGAGGAGCTGAGATGTTAAGTAATTTTCTTGAAAAGTGCATAATGACTATGAATTAAGGGTCTATTGTATTAGCATGGTCAGCAACACAAGCATAATTCCTGCCTTTCCAGAGAAAATAATTGAGCAGACTAAAAAAAAAAAAAAAAAAAAAAAAAAAAAAAAAGTTGTTTTCCAGGCAGGTATGGCAAAGTGTAAAGAGGTTCAAAATATTTGTAAAAAAATGGAGAAAAAACTCAAAACAAAGCAAAACATATCCAAAATAGCGTTTTGATCCTGAAGAGCTTAGATAAAAAATATATTTGGAATAGCTGGGTGATTCTAAGGCAGGAGTGGTTGTTGTGGCTGCAGATCACACTGAACTTCCTGTTGCAGAGGTGGGTAGTGTGTGTGATGACTAGGTAGGAAAGCCACGGAGGGGGTGTCTTGGTGCCAGAATATTAGAGAACTGAAGTTTGAATCCAGACCTTATTCCAAGTCCACACTCTTTCACTATAGCACATTGCATTCATATATGAAATGATAGATATTAAGAGAGGAATTCAGCCCCATAGACATCAAAGTACTCTGAAAGCTTTCTGGAAACCTCTTTTCTACAAATTCAGCAGCAAACCAGGGACACAATTTTGAAGTATGAAACATTGATCTTCGGTGTCCCATTCTGCTTTTTGTATCTCCTTCTCAATTTCTTCCTTCCCCTCTGTTTGGTTGACCAGTTCATTGTCCAGTGTTTTATTGTTCCAGGTATGATTCATACAGAAATTAGAAATTTAAGTTATTATTCAACAGGCTATTCAACTTCCTTACTAAAACAAAACTGCATTGTTTTATCATTTTAAGAGGTATATTCCAACTAACCAAGGAATGTATTAGTGGAGAAACCAGATTTTCTATGTAATGCAAAAGCAATAATTTCCAAAGTTCAGATGGAGGGGAGAGCAGGATGGCTACAGATTAAGAAAATATGAGTGTTGTGACACAGACCTTCAAAGTACCCGCAAATTCTAATATTAAGGAAGAGATCTTAATTTGCCTCTGCTTAAGCTAGAAATTTGTGCTAACAGAGAAGTCCAATGTTTTGGGCAGTGATGAGAAATGACTTCAGCCTCAGAGAGAGACCCAGGATAGATCCTGGCATCTTCTTGTTCTATACTGTATAGTTATATTTGAATACATTTTCCTAATTTTAGAAATGTGAAAGAGGTTAGATGTAGGATCCAGATTTTCTCTGTTAGACAATTTGTTAACATTTGACTTGGATTTGTAATTATAAAGTGACTTTGATAATTGGTTCTGTGCCTCATGTCAACGGTTGGTCATGTCACAACAATGAACAATGGCTTCCAGAGGTCCTGGGGAGAGTGCTGATTAAGTCGGTCAAAACTACATTCAGTTTTAAAATCAGTCAGTTCACTCACTGGTGAGAATGTTTGGCTGATTCTTGTTTACAGAGTATTTTTAAAGTATAAGGAGGATTTGAATTTTTAGTAATGGACATTTGATACTCTCATGTTAAACCTTTATTAAAAGAGATATTTCTGACAAAGATATATATATTTTAATCATAATTTTGTGACTGTCATTAGTAGGTACAATGTATTTCAGGTGTCTTTCCTTTACCATGGCTGTACCTAGGAACAGATATACCTTATCACAGATGGAAGGGGATTATAATGGTTTTAACACTTCCAGCAAAATATTCATAGTGTTACTAAAAACATGGTTATGAGATCTAATAACTCTGGGAAATGCTGGCTTTTATAAAGATTTTTCAACTTTAAAACTTTCTAAAGCCTTTAATATGCTAATACAAGTTTTGGGTCTCAAAGAGGGAATTATAAGATGCTGAGTTCTCCAAACCTGTTTGACTATAGAAATCCTTTTTAATAGAACATCTTATCAGACCACCAAAGTGAATACACTTTGGAGAGTGCTGGATTAAGCATCCACCCAGCCAGCTTCTAGTATTTATGGCTTACCTGTCAGAGTGTTGGCTGACACCTGCATGCTTTAGTTGCTTGGAAGACATTAAAAAAATACTTTATTCTCCCAAATGTTTCTTCTCTCTGAGGATATATGAGATCCAGGTCCTTTGCCAAATTATGAAATTGGTCATATTTGCCTTAGGTATATTCTCATCATTCTTTATAATGTTTTTCTCTATCATTAGTTTCCTTGCTTTTTACAAACTTGTCTCTCTTGACATCACATGTTCTGATTCTTGCTTTAGAATGTCCAGAGTCACCCACTGGCACCCTTTCCTGGTGTGTCTTTTAATTAAGGTACATCGTACAGGACGTAGATGTCCAATCTCTGTATCATCACAGTATGCCTCTTCTGTGTTCCATTGCAGCCCAGGCCTCAGCTGGCTACCAACTGTCAAGTAGCCTATTCTATGGTCATGTATTTATGATCAGTAATTAACTTAAAGGTGCATATTGACAGAGAAGAGCCAATGACATCCGTGTTTATACTTCAATAAGACAAATAGGTCTTTAAGCTGGGATTTCAGAGAATTCAGAAGGGTGGGAGATATTTTTGGTCACTGAGCTCCTGTGACACCTCAATTAATATCACAAAATTCATGGTCTGAAGAATAACAAAACTTTTTTTTTTCTACTGTTTAATTTTATAAGTTTAGAGAACACTGGAATTATAGTTAAAAACCTAAAATATCCAGGTTTTATCAAGTAGTGAAATACCTATGAGCATCTAATTGTAAAGCAATGGCCCAGAAAACAAATGAGTACCTGAAGAATACAAAATGAATAATAAATTATGATATTCTGCTAAAAATGTTTAATTTCAGAAAATGTCTTAAATGTTAGGATCAAATATAAATAGGAAAGTTTACTTGTATTCACATTGAATATACAATTGTCACAGAAAATTAGCATGAATATGCAACTATTTTATGCTAAGACATCTATTAGGCTATAAACCAATATCTCAAGATGACTTTTGAGTTGGACTCAGAGTTCTAATTTTACTGTCTAGCTAGCAAGAGGACCCAAACAAAATTATATCCTGGATGTTCTTTGACTTAATGATGACATGAAATGTAATAACAGACACCGTAGTGCCAGAATATTTAGTGTCTAACAATATTACCATTTTATCACTCTAGCCTTAAACATACATCTAGGAAAACATATAGGGAGATGGTTCTGAACCCTTTTAAAATAATGTCCCAAATTTCTCACGGTGGACATAATTTTATGTTTTGACGGGTTGTTTCTCTTTATTTTGTTTTCAAAAGACAATTTTATTTAAAAAAAATCAATATTATAAAAAGTCTCTTTTATTCCATATATATACTTTCTTCAAAGAAACAAATTCATAAAGATAGAAATATAAGAAAAAGCCTTGCATTTATATTGTATATAAATAATGTAATATAATAAATAATAAGCTATATAGATTTGCTCATTGTAAATATTCTTATATGAAATGAATTTATTAGTGCTTTTTTTAATCTATGACCCTCTTAGTAAACTGGTTTATTTGAAAAGTTTTTACATTTCTGTTGTTTGGGTTTTTTTTCTTTAATTTTTTTTTAATCTTTATTTATTTTTGAGAGAGACAGAGTGCGAGCGGGGGAGGAACAGAGAGAGGGAGACAAAGAATCCAAAGCAGGCTTCAGGCTCTGAGCTGTCAGCACAGAGCCCGATGCAGGGCTCGAACCCAGGAACCATGAGATTATGGCCTGAGCTGAAGTCAAGTGCTTAACCGATTGAGCAACCCAGGCACCCCTCTGTTGTTTGGGTTTTGAGCTGGGATTTCAGGAACTTTAGTAGGGTAGGAGATATTTTGAGTAATACCCGTTATTTCCCAAATTGCAATGAATTTTTGCTCAGTATTTTAACTTTAGGGAAACACGCTACTGATATGGGCATTTAAAAACATTGTTGGCATGATACCAAAATGCCATGCTTTTAGCATAAATTTCTGTCTTTCGTAGACTCCTCCTACAGAATGTTAAAAAAAAAACGGTGTAATTTCGGTTATGAGATTGCTTTGTAAAGTTTTTATTTAAAACTGCATATAGAGGGGTTCCTGGCTGGCTCAGCTGGTAGAGCGTGTGACTCTTGTTCTTGGGGTCATGAGTTTGAGCCCCATGTTGGGTGTAGAGATTACTTAAAAATAAAATCTTTAATAATAATAATAATAAACCTGCGTGTAGATGTCCTTCTTACCCGAACAATATTCATCTTCATCTCTAGTGCTGAGCACAGTTCCTGGCACATGGTGTTGGTTTCATAAAAGTTGATGTAGTAGCAGTTCCTGTGGAAAGAAGCATGAATTGGAAAGTCATCTGAAATATTCTGATGCAAATAGATGTCATTTCAAATTATGGCAATAACATTCACACTGTAAACTCATCCTGATCCAACACATCACAGATAACTAGAATGAACTTCAAACAGTAACTAAAACAGATTTTTCTTTATAGTCCTTCTGTGAAAACACTGTCACTAAATAATTCCCTATCTGCTGTGCTACATCTTTCTGCTTTTGTTTTTTCCCATTTGGTCACCAGAATATCAGCACAAAGTATAAATAATGTCTTCCATGTATACATTGCTTTGCAGTTTACATAATGCTTTCATGCTTATTATTTCATTCAATCCTTACCACTAACGAGATAAGGGAAGTATTAGTGTCTTGAGATATTTAAAAGTTACACTGGCAGAATAAATAAATAAATAAATAAATAAATAAATAAATATAAATAAAATAAAAGTTACACTGGCAGAGGCTGTTAATTGTCCCCCAATATCCAATTCCCCCTTCTTCTATGCAAATAGAATTATTGTTATTGTGGTATGTGGTTGCCCAGTTAATGGCTACATTTTCCAGATTTCCTTACTGCTAAACGTAGTTATGTGACTAAAGTTCTGGCCAATGGAAAGACATGATGGTTTCAACTCTTAATTTCACCATTATAAACAGAGGTTGTCTTCTTTTCCTTTCTCTCTCCCCCCACCTTTTTTTTAAGAGAGAGAGCACCAGCAGGGCAGAAGGTCAGAGAGAAAGAGAGAATCTTAAGCAAGTTCCATGCACAGCACAGAGCTGGACTTGGGGCTTGATCCCATGACTCTGGGATCATGACCTGAACCAAAATCAAGAGTAAGCTGCTCAACTGACTGAATCACCCAAGCACCCCTCTCCTGTTTTTTTGATAGTTGGATTGTGAAATTGTCATTTTGGACTATATGGGAAGGTCAAATCTTAGGGATACCAGTGCAGAAAGATAGAAGAACACTTAGCCCTGTGTAACCTCATAGAGTATCTCATCAGCTCAGATATTATGTGTGAGAGAAACAGACTTTCATATTTCAAAAGACATTAATTATAATTTTGTGTCTCATTTACTGCAGCTAAGCCTATGCCCTTACTGAAATGGTTATTGAACAGAAGAGGCATTTTTAATGGATCAATTATTTGTTCCGATTTCTTGTAAATAGAGGCTCCTTTTTGTACAGTGGTTAATATTCTGGCTGCTGGGAGCTCCCCATAGTTGCAATGAATTGATTTAAGAGTGTTTTTTAACTACCATATTAATTGAGATAAGTATTTACTTTTGTGTCTCTTCATAGGAAGTGAAATAGTGAGTGGTCTTACTGATATGTTCTTACTCCATAGACTCAAAAATTTATATTTTTCGTTTTTCCTTCCCATTTATTTGTTACAGAATTCAACATTTAGGAAAAAAGGTGTGCTCATGCTGGTACTCATTCTGTCTTATTCTCTTATATTTACAATGGCTACTGTCTGGTCTGAAAAGTAGTAGTGAGAATTTATTGGACTTTTTCCTCTCAGCACAGAACAAGGAGTAATCAAACATGACTATTTGGGCAGGATTATTGTGATATGAGTATCCAACCTCACATTGCCAACAATTTGTTGGAAGATTTAACTTGGCAAATAAAAATTGAATTTTTGTGGGCCCATAACAGTCACATATTGGACAATGTTTTTAATAATCTTAAAGCCAGGAAGTTTCTTAGTTCGATAGTTTTTCTGGAAACAAAATCAATATTTTTACTAATTTAAATATTTTAAACCAGGTAGAAATGTTTTGACAGCTTGATATTTCTTTTGCTTTGCAAAGTTAAACTCTATTTAAGGCTTATTTAGATTTGTGCTACTCATTGGAAATGGACTCAGTCATTGAGAACATGTTTTTATTTTGGTTCACTAAGATAGTATTCTTTCTTTCGTCGTAAATGTAAGATTTTTTATAAATAGATACAAAAGTAGTACATATATTTTGGATGCCTATTTTTTTCTTAAGTCTACAGATATTAGCATGTTGTTAAAAAATACAACTTTTCAGGAAAAAAAGGACAGTGTCTGAAAAAGGTATTCATAATTGGCATTCTATCTCAGATTAAAGGAATTAATTTAGTAGTGAACATTATTTTAAACATTTCTGACTTTTCAGCTATATTCTGATTCAATGGAAGAATGTGCTAATTCTTCAGCATTCCTAAGTGATTTGTAATTTCCTGTTCATTATATTCCTCAGGAGGTAAATAAAGGCTTTGTTTTCTAGAATATAATTACAAACCACACCCTCCTTTCCCTTTCTTATCTGTTGTAATATTTATTCTTACAGATTCTCTTTGCTATGACTGATCAGTAATCCATGACATTTAGAACTGACTTAAAAAAATTCCAAATCATCCGCTTTTAACTTTATTGGAACTTAGCACAACCTAAGGAAATGTGCAGGAAGAAAATAGATGTGCTTTCAGAATAAAAATCCCTCTTTGATCTTAATAAACTCAATAATTTTATCATGATTATTTAGATGACATAATTTATACATTTTAAGGTATTTGAAAAAGGTGTTCTGAATCTGAAAAAAATTGTAGATACGCAAATATAAAACAGATGTTTTAGAGAGTTTCTTCTGGTTTCAAAGTTCTGTTGTTCTTTGTTAGTTATTTTATTCTCTTTTCTTCCCCTAGGCATTAGTCCCATACCTTTTATTGCTAATCTAATTTCCAAACTACTTTTTTCATTTAATAGTTTTATTGTGGTATAATTGATACAAAAAGAACTGCATATATTTATTGTGTAAAATTTGATGAGTTTGGACATATGCAAACATCTGTAATACCATTACCACAATCAAAGTAATGGGCTTAAATAGTACTCCCAAACTTTTCTTATGTTTCCTTTTTTGAGTGTGTGTGTGTGTATGTTAGGAACTTTTAACATGGGATCTACCCTCTTAACATAATTTTAAAATGCCCAATACTGTATTGTTAACTGTAGGCACTGGGGTTGTACAGCAGGTTTCTAGAACTTTTCATTTTTCATCACTGAAAGTTTATACCCATTGAACAACAACTTTCCATTTCCCCTAACCTCTAGCCCTAGCAAACTACATTCCATTCTCTGCTTCTGTGATTTAACTATTTTAGATATCTTACATAAGTGGAATTATGCAGGATTTGTTCTTCTCTGACTGGCTTATTTCAGTTAGCATAATATCCTCCAGGGCCATTTGTGTTGTCACGAATGGTGGAATTTTCTTTCTTTTTTTTCTTTTTTCTTTTCTTCTTTTTTATGGCTGAATAATATTCCATCATATATGTACATTTCACATTTTCATTATCTCATTCATCAATCAGACACTTGGATTGTTTCCATATCTTGGCTATTATGGATAATGCTGCATTTTATTCTTTAGATTAAGTTTTCAGTCCACTTTTCATTGAATAAAACACAAATTTGGGGGCTGTCCTTCCTACTCAAAATGTGATTCAAGGACCAGCAGCTTAGGCATCAGCTGAGAACCTGTTAGAAAATCAGAATCCCAATCCCATCACAGATTTCCAAGTGATTGGTGTTCCACTTTAAAATTTGGGAAGTATTGCTTTAAAAGACAAGCCATCAGGAGTGCCTAGGTGGCTCAGTCGATTGAGTATTGAGTGTCCGAGTTTGGCGCAGGCCATGATATCACAGTTTGTGAGTTCAAGCCCCATATGGGGCTCTCTGATGCCAGCAGAGTCATCTTTAGATCCTCTGACCCCTCTCTCTGCTTCTCTCTCTCTCTCTCTCTCTCTCTCTCAAATAAACATTTAAAAGACAAGGCATCACACTTGGATATGAGTGTTTACATGAGTGTGTTTTTTAAGTGGGGATATTTGTTGATAGAAGTGTCACTTACCTTTGTTTTTGTTTTATGGTAACTAACTACCATTTATGATTAACAAGATCACATGTGGATTGATCTATACAATTGACCCAGTGCTTTTCTTACTCCTAAGTTGAAATCAGAACTCGCCCAATACTCTTTTATTTAGCTGTTAGCCACACTTGATGAGGATTTCTGATTCTTCATCACTATGTGACCTTTGAGGAAAAGAAAAATCCCAGTAAGACTCCAATTGGAAAGATGACAGGGTGTTAATATATTCTTTGGCAATGCATGCCTTATGTTTGGGGGAATTCCTTGTCTTTTTTCTCTTCTAGGCTTTAACTAAGCAAGTCATTTCAATTTAAACTATATTTTCTTTTAGGGCATCAAAGTGGACATTGTCAAGGAATAGAACTACACCAGTGCTGAGCTCTTTGTTTCTGAAAGTTATATCATATAGTCTAAAGAAAGCCTAGTGTTTCTCATTGAGACAGACTGTGATGAATGTTATGTTAATTTGATAATATGACTAAGTAAAGATTCAGTAAGTCTTAACTGCAAAGTTTATTTCTTAATGTTTTGCAGAATTACTAAGTGATGAATAAAAAAGTGAACTCCCTTGCTTGAATTAATCCAAATTGCTCACAGAATTTCAGAACAATTATAAAAAATGTTTTTCAAGTGTTGTTACTTCCTAAACAGGGACAATATTGTTCCTAAATAAATTGTAAATGTTAAATTAATTTTAAGCAAATTAATACATAGATTTCACAATATGTCAAATAGAGTAGAAAATCTGTGCATGATGACATGCCACTGCCTTCTTCCTTTCCCGCTAAACCCTAACTGCTATTTTCTAAAGACAAACTCTTTTACTATGCATTGTTTTGTTTTGGCTTCCTCTATAAATCTAGATAGCATTCTTATTTGTCTTTTGTTTATTTATTTTGAGGGAGAGAGAGCTCAAGTGCAAGGTGGAGAGGGACAGAGAGAGAGAGAGAGAGAGAGAGAATCCCAAGCAGTCTCCGCCCTATCAGTGCAGAGCCCAATGCAGAGTTTGATCTCACGAACCATGAGATCATGACCTGAGTCAAAATCCAGAGTTGAGTGCTTAACGGACTGAGCCACCCAGGCGCTCCATATTTCTTGAATAAAATTTAGACAATATTTATTAACTCTGTGACATGAACAATGAGGATTTTTTCACTCTCCATCTTCTCTCTACTCCCAAATCTTAATATTGACTATTAGTTTTAGTCCTATTGGATAAATTTAAATCCTACGCATACATATCTGTTTCCTGATTGATCAACTTTTGATAGTATCTCTTAGGTTTGTACTTGTTAAGTGAAAATATTGTGTCTCAATCTTGTCCTCCATCTTTCTTATTTCCTCCCTAACCCATCCTCTTATCCCACCATCTGTCAGTTAGGCTTTACTTTGTTGAGGTTGTTAATATTTACATTCTACAGTATACTGGACCACAAGCAGGCCCAGAGGTTTGAAATACCTATAATCAGCATTTAATGACAATGAAAACATTGCTGGGTGTGGAGTGAGGTGGTCGCTAAGAATACATTTTTTTGTCCCTAAATATAGTATCATTTGAAGGACAATGTTCTCACTAATAGTGTCAAATGGAGACTCTTTTCTTACATTCTACCAATCGCTTAAAATCATGCTACATTTTAGTTGGCTTTATATCTGTACCATTAATTTTTTTGTTGCTGTTGTTGTTTCTCCTTGCATTTCTGCTGGTCTTGCACAATTTACCTTTATAACAAGCTCAATATTTTCAGATTCCTTATTATGTACTTTATTCTTTCAAGTAGATTTCTTTCCCTAACCAAAGATGACTCTTGTAATGTACATCTTCTGTCCTCCACTTTGAATCTCATACCTCAGCTATTATCTTTGTATTTTCCTTAATTTTCTCGGGTGAATCCCTTGTTTTCTCTTTCTCTTTCCTGCTTTATTTGTTGTGGTAGGATCTCAACTAGTTCTCTAAAACACTGTATATAAAATATATACTTTTTGAACATGTCAGATCATTTTATTTTGATTTTATGGATAATTGGTATCTGGATTTGTTACAGACTTCTAGATTGAGAAAATATTTCCCCAGAAACTTTGAAAACATTATTTCCTTGTTTTTCAACAACTAGTGTTGCCACTACAAAGTTGGATGCTATTTAGTTGGCTGGTTTGATTACTTTTTGGAAGCTTTTAGAATTTTCTTTTTCTCCTCAATGACATGGCATCTGTAGATACAGACCTGTTATTTTCTTTGCACTTGGTGTTCAGTACATTTTTCATCCTGAAGGTTTATGTTCCTCAGTTCTCAGAAAATTTTGATATTTTCTTTCCCTCCATTTACTCTCTTCTTGCTCTCTGAAATTTCTGTTAGAGTAATATTGGACCTCTTGGATTCGTCTTCTCTGTGTCTTATAAGTCCTTTACTCATTTGTGGTAGGCAGAATTCTAAGATGGCTGCCAGGATTCCAGTTACCTTGTATAAATGTCTTGAATAATTCTTTCCTCTTAAGTGTGGGTAAGACCTATGAATAGATGAGACAATCACTTCATTGATTAGGTTTACTTACATGGTGGAGGTGCTAGGATAGTCACCTTTGCTGATTACATTTACATCATATGAGAATTCTTCCTACCAGACTGGGGAGAGATTCTGGCTTTGAAAAAGTGAGCTGCCTTGTTCTGAGAGAACCATGTGGGTAGGATCTGAGGGAAGCCTCTAGTAGTTG
This sequence comes from Panthera uncia, assembly GCF_023721935.1. NCBI lineage: Eukaryota > Metazoa > Chordata > Mammalia > Carnivora > Felidae > Panthera > Panthera uncia. The sequence continues at coordinate 43,315,396 of NW_026057586.1, read as the reverse complement.
ATCCTTGCCCAATAGACAATAAGAAAAGTGAAACCTCAGTCTTACAACTGCAAGAAAGTGAATTCTGCCAACAAGCTGGATGAGCTTGAAAGACCCCAGGTTCAGATGAGATTGTAATCTGGCTGCAACCTTGATTTCCAACCTTTGAGATCCTCAGCAGAGAAACTAGATCTACAATGCCTGGACTTCCAATCTACAAGAACTGTGAGATCACATTGTTTTAAGCTATAAGTTTGTGGTAATTTGTCACACAGAAATGGGTATTAATGCCCTTTGTATTTTTGCTTTTTATCTTGAGAGTTTTATTAGACATTATTTTGTAGTCTTTCTCTAGTTTTTTGTTCTTAAGAAATTTTGTTTTTGTTTTTGTTTTTTGTTTTTTAAATCTTAAAAAGCTCTTCTTATGTGTCTTTTCCTTTTTTACGGTGTCCTTGCTTCATTTTAAGGATCTGACTTCTATAATCATTATGAGCATACTGGAGTTATTTCAAGGTTCTCCCACTGCACTTAATTATCTTTCCTTCTCAGGGGTCAGCTTGACATTTCTTTTTCATGTGGTTAGGTCTCCAACTATGTCTGGCAATGTTTGGTTGTTCAGGTCACACATTCAAAAGGAGTGGATTGCTAATGAGGGTTTCTTTTGCTATAGAAGTGTCTTTGTCTAGCACTTCTTGAAGGTCTCTTAAAGATCTCTCTCTTGAGTGAGATTCTGAAAAGGAATCCCATGTGTGGTGGGGCCGACTGTTGATGGACTCACTGTACCTGTAGAATGAGGGTACTGTGGACCACTTCTCTTTTGCTGTTGATACTAATCTTGGCTGAATGAGAAGGGCTTTACTCTGAAACATCTATGTTCACACCAGATTTTATTCACACCAATTTTATTAGAGATTATCTTCGATTTTTATGGCCTGAATTTAGGGGACTGATGCCTGAACTTTGCATGATGTTGGGCATGAGCTGGAGGTTGAAGAGGGTGCTATTGTCCCATATACTAACTTTAATAATCCTCCCTTGGTTTTCCTTTCTTTCCCTTCCCTTTTCTTTCCTTCTTTTCTTCCATCCTTCCTTCCTCTCTCCTTCCTTCCCTCTCTTTTTCCTTTCTTCCTTCTTTCCTTGACTCATTGCACAACTGAATCATTGGTTTGTTTTTGTAAAGCTTTCTCTTGCTTTATTTTATTTTATTTTTCCCCATTCATTTCATAGCTTACTTTCATTTTCCTACCTTCATTTTCCATAGATACTCACTCTAATATATTTGATGGCATATGTATATATACATTCTTGTAAACTATGGTTTTTGTGTATATGTTATTGATTTCCACTTATTTTATTGTGCTATAAATCATATTTTTTTTCTTTTCACTGAACACTTCATTTTCTAGATCTTATCATGTTGCTATTTATATATAAATTTCTACATACAAAAATCTCCTCATACAGAAGTTAGGCTAGGAGGTATAGGCAGAGAAGAGTGCTTCAGAGAAGAGAGATACTGCCTAAAACTGAGGTCATGTCGTCTGAATACAACCAAGAGAAAGAGGAAGACTACATCCTGAAATGCCAGCTTGAGCTCTGGATCCAGCCAGGCTTAGAGAGATCTCCAAATAGACTGTGCCATTATTTGAACTAATATATTTTCCTTTTGTTTAAGACAGTTTGGGTTGGATTTCTCTTATGAACACCTACAGAGTCCTGGAAATACATGTTCTAAGCCCTATATATTACAAACATAAAGGAACCAAATATATCATTGGATTTTAAATGACATATCCCCTGTTGTTGTTTTACTTCAGTTGCTAAGTAAAGATGATTACCTCATATTTCTTACCTTTTATGTTATGGCTTATATTGTTCTTGGAAAGCAGTAATCTATTCTTAAAAAAATCTAAAATTATTTTAAGATATATTGTCAAATATGCGAGCACGGGTTTATGTTCCACCATCTTATTAAAAGAATAGAAATGTTTTTCATTTGTGGTCATCTTAATCCAGGACAAAGATTAAGATTTTTCTATTATAGGCACTTACCATATTACTTTTCTTCAAAATCTAATGACTAAAAAAATGACCAGGTCATAATCTTTAAAGTCAAAGTTAATCTTTGATTTTATTTGTATAAATATCTCCAAGGAACATCTGTGATCTTTAGGAAGGAGAAGCTAGTGTTGCTTTAGTAAATGTCATTCTCTGTCAAGTCAGCACTGAATTCATTTTCTGTACAGTGTATCCTATATAATCAGAGGTTTTGTCTTTTATAAAGAAAAGGAGAGGGTGTTTGTTACCTGCCACCCTGGAATTTTTTTTACTGTATTTTGAAAGTTGGTTCTATTTCGTTTTACATTTATCAGTTTTGAATTAATATTGTTTTATTTTTCCTGCATTTCTCAATGCTTCTATCATCATATCCTAGCATATTTACATATTTATAACTGTGGATATATCCCTTTATAGAGATTGTTGCTCATTCATTTAGGGGTGGGATTACCCATATATATTGCTATTTATTTCTAATATGTGATTTAAGTTTTCCTACTTTGTGCAAAAGAACTTTAGAATTTGCCTACATACAGTATGGCAGGTGATGTTGATCATGATGATGCTGATGCTGATGATCATTTAATATAATAATAGTTGATTTTTAAAAATTTTTCAGTGCTAAATGCTAAACACTGTATCAAAATATACAAAATATGCTACAGTATATTTTATTTTCTTGCCCCAAAAGAGGTATATAATATCTTTCAAATTAATGCTACTATTTTTCCAATTAGAGATTTTTGCTTATTTGGGTCCCTTTGTCATCCTTTAGGAAAGTTACAATTCAGAAAGAAACAGAATGAGAGGAGTGCCTGGGTCGCTCAGTTGGTTGAGCGGCCGACTTTGGCTCTGGTCATGATCTCTCAGTCAGGGGATGATCTTGGGGTTTGTGAGTTCAAGCCCCACGTTGGGCTCACTGCTGTCAGTCTGTCATCACAGATCCTGTTTTGGGTCCTCTGTCCATCTCTCTCTCTGCCCCTCCCCTGCTTGAGCTGTCTCTTTTGAAAAGTAAATAAAACATTGTTGAAATGTCGATACTACCCAAAGCAATCTACACATTCAGTGCAATCCCAATCAAAATTGCACCAGCATTCTTCTCTAAGCTAGAACAAACAATCCTAACATTCATATGGAACCACAAAAGACCTGAATAGCCAAAGTAATGTGGAAGAAGAAAACCAAAGCGGGAGGCATCACAATCTCAGACTTTAGCCTCTACTACAAAGCTGTAGTCATCAAGACGGTATGGTATTGGCACAAAAACAGATACATAGACCAATGGAATAGAATAGAGAACCCACAATTAGAACCACAATTGTATGGCCAAATAATCAATCAATCAGAGAAAGAGAGATACCATATGTTTTCCCTCATATGTGGATCTTGAGAAACCTAACAGAAGACCATGGGTGAGGAGAAGGGGGAAAAAAGTAACAAACAGAGAAGGAGGGAGGCAAACCATAAGAGACCCTTAAATACAGAGAACAAACTGAGGGTTGATGGGGGGTAGGGGAGAGGGGAAAGTAGGTGATGGGCATTGAGGAGGGCACTTGTTGAGATGAGCACTGGGTGTTGTATGGATACCAATTTGACAATAAATTATGTTAAAAATAAAATAAAAAGTAAATAAAACATTAAAAAAAAATCTGAATGAGAGGGATGATGTAATGGGTGGGAGCAGACTGAGTGTATCAGGGTCTTTTACTTGACTTAACCCTTGCTCTTTTGGCATAAAAAGTGGCCATATCAGTGCAATATGGAGCTTTTCAGAAGGGGAAGGAAACAGTGCTGCTACTACATGCTTCTCTGCTGGCAGCACTGGGGCCATTCACCTCATTTTATAAGTTCATGATTTTTTTGTTTTATTTTACCTTTTACTTTTTTTGCCTGAAAGATACCCATTCCTTCTTTTCACTTGCTGTGACCTATAATCATAGTTGAGGCCTTATTAATGTGCATCTTTCCTATAAAGTCATGTCATATCTTTGAAGTACATATGGGTCTCACTTTTGCTGAATCCTCATAGTCAAGAATCAGCTAGATTAGTACTAAATTGTCCTGTATTGTTCATGTGTTGTTAATTCAGATAACATGCAATTTTCAGAAGAATATGGGGGTTATTCTTTACTTCTGCTAGCACCTAGCAGAACACTGAGCACATAGTGGGTTCTTAATATAAATAAATAAATAAATAAATAAATAAATACCAAAAGCAACAAAGACTAGAAAGGACCAGAGAACACCACCAGAAACTCCAACTCTACAAGCATCATAATGGCAATCAATTCGTATCTTTCAATACTCACTCTAAATGTCAGTGGACTCAATGCTCCAATCAAAAGACATAGGGTAACAGAATGGATAAGAAAACAAGATCCATCTATATGCTGTTTATAAGAGATCCACTTGAGACCTAAAGACACTTTTGGATTGAGTGTAAGGGGATGGAGAACCATCTATCATGCTAATGGTCAGACAAAGAAAGACGGAGTAGCGATACTTATATCAGACAGTCTAGACTTTAAAATAAAGAGTGTATCAAGAGAGGCAGAAGGGCATTATATCATAATCAAGGGGTCTATCCACCAAGAAGACCTAACAATTGTAAACATTTATGCACCAAATGTGAAAGTAACCAAATATATAAATCAATTAATCACAAACATAAAGAAACTCATTGATAGTAATACCATAGTAGGAGATTTCAACTCCCCACTCACAGCAATGGACAAATCACCTAATCGAAAAATCAACAAGGAAACAATGGTTTTGAATGACACACTGGACCAGATGGACTTAACAAATATATTCAGAACATTTCATCCTAAAGCAGTGGAATATACATTCTTCTCCAGTGCACATGGAACGTTCTCCAGAATAGACCACATGCTGGCGCACAATCAGCCCTCAGCAAGTACAAAAAGATGGAGATCATACTGTGCATATTTTCAGACCACAACACTATGAAACTCAAAATCAACAAGAAAAAAGTTGGAAAGATAACAAATACTTGGAGACTGAAGAACATCCTACTAAAGAATGAATGGGCTAACCAGGAAGTTAAAGAGGAAATTAAAAAGTATATGGAAGCCAATGAAAACGATAACACCATATTCCAAAATCTCTGGGACACAGCAAAGGCAGTCATAAGAGGATAGTATATAGAAATCCAGGCCTTCCTAAAGAAGGAAGAAAGATCTCAGATACACCTTACACCTTATATTGATTTCTTATACTCTTAAACAAATTTTTTATGAATATGTAACACTATGAGGGAGATAAATGTCTGTCAGTTTCACCTGTTTCAGTGAGAAGACAACTTTGGGTTCTGAGAAGACTCTAATGCATAATGATCTTTGGAAATATTAGGGCCAACAGAAGGAACTCTAAGTTTTGGTTCATTTTGTTAGCTGAATTTTATAACTGATTTATAAAATTGGTAGTCTTATTTTATAGAAATAAAAATTGCACTGCTGTGTTAGTACAACATAAAAATATCCAGTCAACTAATTTTAGTCAAACTGCCGATTACAGTTCTTGAGCTTCTTGTTTCTCTGTAGATAACAAAGTTATGGAATTGTTTCATTTTGCTTTGACTTTTAATGTGTTTTTCTAGGTGATAACCAATTGTTATGTCACTTGCCTTAGTTCAAGTATTAAACAATGACTGGCATAAGTTTACCCACAGTGAAATTTAGTTTCTGTTGCTTAGAAGTTTGAAAAGGGCAGACCTAATGGCCAAACTTCAACAACCTCTATTGGTCATTTAAATTAACTTAGAATCTATTTCTTACTCTTGAAATATGCTTTAAGCATTTCTCTCCACAGTTTAGAGTTGGTGTTTCATTGCAGTATCATTTGGAAGAATACTTTTTTTTTCCTCCAGTGAAGACTGTTGGAAAGTATGCTTGTCCTTGCCATCTGCTAACTCTATCAGGCAGTGCAATGGAATGGAAATGGCAGTAGAGTGTTGACATTGGATGGATCTGCATGTGAATCCTAGCTTACAGCCAGCAGAGGTTAACACTTGGCCTCTGGATCAGCCTGTTGGAGTCTTAAACTTTTGTTTGTTTTGGCCCCTGGTACTGTCAACATGTAGGCTCATCCTAATGGCTGTCTCTTCAGGTATTTACTTTTCTGATCATCTGTTCCTTGCTGCAGCTCTTGGACTTAGTGCAGCCATCATTTTTTGCTCATGATGCTTTTCTAGGAACTTGAATTAAATGTGCTAAGCCTTTGTCCCTGACTCTTCAGTTGATAATGAGGCTGAAATACGTTGGTGTGGAAAGGTTAGCAATGTGCTAAGGAAATTAAATTAAAGTATTTATATTAAAGTATTAAAGTATTTATATTGTATAAACAGTTCAGGCAGAAAGGAACATGACGCAGACTAAAATTTCATGCTCTGGAAGTGTTTTATTTCCTTACACATTCTTAAAAAGTTAATTTCAGATCACAGTTGTGCTCCCAAGCACAATTTGAAATGTTTGAAGTTATATCTATAATAGCTGGCAGCCTAATGTATAAGAAAAATTGGTCTGACCTCACAAATATGCTATTCTTTACCAATATAATAGATATTACATTTATGAGGCTTAATCAAAAAAGTAGCTAGATAGGTTGGATTTAAAAATGAAGTAACAGCATCTAAGGAAGTCTCTCAAGTCAGTTAATGCATGCAGCCCATTAAGATCTCTGTTCTGGTTAGAATGTTGAAAACAAGGACAAGCATTGGATACACTGCAATTAATTCACTAAAGACAAGCAAATGGAAAAGTTGATGTATCCCTAGGGCCTGCTAACTAAAACATACCTACTGGAGACTACCTGGCATGTCTTTTCTGAATCTCCCTATACATGCACAGGGCTTACATTGACAATAAGGCAAAGATTGTCTTATAGTACACAAAATTATATAAAAGATAAAGATTCAGAATATTACATCTGAGATAAAACATACTATTTTAGCAGCTTGATACTTTTGGACCTAGGAGAAAAAAGTGATTGAAGACAGTCCTTCTGACAGTTATTTTCATTTAGTTTATCCTGGTCTTATGCACAGGCTTTGGACAAAATTCATTTTGACATGTTTAAGAGCACGAGGATATAAAATACTGACTATAGCATTTACGGTTTGGACAAGTCAACAAACTATGGCACTTTTCACTGTTTCTCATTGCCTACGTAAATTGTAGGACCATTGATAAAATAATAACTCAGTATAAGGATATTTCTCTGAAGGATAGATCATTTCAAGTTGAACACCTCTGTCACCATACGTTTTTATTGCAGTTTTAAATAATAATAGTAACAGAATATATGATATATTTCTCACATATATATTTCTATACACACACACATGCATACATATACATACACACATATGTCCTTTCAGGACAACTATTTTTCAATATGTTATTTGAGGACAATTATTTTTTAATCACTTTATTAAAGTCTGGTTGACATATAAAAAGCTGCACACATTTAATGTATAAAATTTGATAAATTTGGAGATAAATATGCATCCATGAAACCATCACCAGTTTATGCTATAAACATACCTATAAGCTCTAAAAGTTTACTCCTGCCCTTTATTATCATTATTATTATCATTATTATTGGTGTGAAAAGAACACAACATAAGATCTAGCCTTTTGGATATATTATTGCTGGTGTATAGAAATTCAACTAAATTTGTGTGTTGATTTTATATACTGAAACTTAACTGAGTGTACTAGTTCTGAGAGATTTTTGCTTTTGTGTGTGTATACATCTTGAGGATTTTCTTCATACAAATCTTCCTCAGCTTATGATGGTGTTATGTCCCGATAAACCCATCGTAAGCTGAAAATGCACTTAATACACCTAAGCTACCAAACATCATAGCTTAGCCTAGTCTACGTTAACTGTGCTCAGAACACTTACATTAGCCTACAGTTGGGCAAAATCATTTAACACGAGCCTATGTTATAATAAAGTGCTAACTGTCTCATGTAATTTATTGAATACTATGCTGAAAGTGATAAACAAGATGCTTGTTGTGACTGTGTAGATGACTGGGGGCTGCAACTTCCTGCCACTGCCCAGCATCATGAGAGAGGATTGTAGGCATATCTTCAGCCCAGAAAAAGCTCAAAATTCCAAATTCCAATTATGGTTAAAGTATGGCTTCTACTGAATGCATATCACTTTCACAGCATTGTAAAGTTGAAAGATCATTATGTTGATCCATTATAAGTTGTGGACCATCTGTGTAAGATCACGTCATCTGCAAACGGATAATCTTACTTCTTCCTTTCTGATTTGGATGCCTTTTATTTAGTTTTCTTGACTAATTGCTCTTGACTAATTCTGCCTTGTTCTGGATCTTAGAGGAAAAGCTTTCCATTTTCTGTCGTTGGGTGTAATGTTTGCTGTTGGCTTTTCATGGAAGGCTTTTGTTATTTTATGGTACATTCAGTCTAGAGCTAATTGTTGGGAGATTTTATCATGAAAACGTGGTGAATTTTGTCAAGTGCTTTTTCTTCATCTATTGTGAGAATTGTGATTTTTATCCTTCATTCTGTTAATGTGGTTTATCACATTAATTGAATTGTATCCCTGGAATATGTCCCACTTGGTCATGGTGCATGATTTCTTTTAATGTGCTGTTGAATTTGGTTTGCTACTTTTTGTTGAAGATTTGCATTTATATTCATTGAAGAGTGTAGTTTTGTACTCTTTGAACATTTTTTTTTTTCCCAACGTTTTTTATTTATTTTGGGGACAGAGAGAGACAGAGCATGAACGGGGGAGGGGCAGAGAGAGAGGGAGACACAGAATCGGAAACAGGCTCCAGGCTCCGAGCCATCAGCCCAGAGCCTGACGCGGGGCTTGAACTCACGGACCGTGAGATCGTGACCTGGCTGAAGTCGGATGCTTTAACTGACTGCGCCACCCAGGCGCCCCAGAAAGCTTTTGATTACTGATTCAATGTCTGTATTTGTTATTGGTCTGTTCAGGCTTTCTGTTCCTTCTTCATTCAATCTTTGTGTTTCTAGAAAGTTACCTACCTCTTCTAGGTTGTCCAGTTTGTTGTTATATAACTGTCCATAATAGTCTCTGATCTATTTTGGCATTGGTTGTAATGTTTTCTCTTTATTTTCAGATTTTATTGGCATCTTCTTGTTTTTTTTTTCATGATTAGTCTAGCAAAAGTTTGTTGATTTTATCTTTAAAAAAAAAAACCTAACTCTTAGCTTTGTTGATTTTTTCTATTGTTTTTCCATTGTCTATTTCAGATATTTCTACTTCAATCTTTAATACTTCTTTCCCTTTACTAACATTGGACTTAGTTTTTGTTATTTTCTCTAGTTCCTTCTAGTGTAAAATTATTTGAGATGTTTCTTCTATTTTAATATGGGTGTTTTGTTGCTATGAAATTCCTTCTTAGTACTGCTTTGCTGTATCTTGAAAGTTCTGATATGTTGTATTTTTATTTTCATTTGTCTTGAAGGGTTTTTTCTTTTTTAAAAAAATTTTTGCCCATGTTTATTTATTTGATTTAATTTAATTTAATTAAAAAAATCTTTAACGTTTATTTATATTTGAGACAGAGAGAGACAGAGCATGAACAGGGGAGGGGCAGAAAGAGAGGGAGACACAGAATCTGAAACAGGCTCCAGGCTCTGAGCGGTCAGCAGAGAGCCCGACGCGGGGCTCAAACTCATGGACCGTGAGATCATGACCTGAGCCGAAGTCGGACGCTTAACCGACCAAGCCACCCAGGCGCCCCTATTTATTTAATTTTAGAGAGAATGAAAAAGCAAGTGGGGAAAAGGCAGAGAGAGAGGGAGAGACTCCTACAAATTATTGTAGCTATAGCTATTTTTAATACTTTTCTCTTTCAACATTTATAGTAGAGTTAGTGATTAGTACAGCACTATTTTGCAGTATTGGAGTATTCTGAATTTCACTATATGCTTGTACTTACTGGTGTGTTTGTATTTTTATGCTCTTGTGTAATTGTCTATTCTTAGGTATGAGAAGACCTATAACTTATTTCTAATCAATGGAATATGGCAAAGATAACTAGATGAATGTTATAACAAGTACACTACCACTCTGAATAAGACTGTAATGTCTGTCTTGTTAGGAGACTGTCTCTCCTTGCTGGCTTTGAAGAAGCTGGTGGCCACGTTGTGAGCAGCCATAGGAAGAGGGTAATATAGTTCAACATTCATGGAAGCTTCTGGCCGACATCCATCAAGAAACTGAGACCCTCAGTCTTCCAGCCTTAAAAGAATTGAATTATGCTCCCAGTCACATGAGCTTGGAATCAGTCCTTCCCCAGTGGAGCTTTTGATGAAAACTCAGCCGTTACTAGTATCTTGATGGCAGACTGGCAGAGGAACCAACTGGGCATCCAGTTCATAGAAAGTGTGAGGTGATAAATGTGTATTGTTTTAAGTTGCTGAATTTGGGATAGAAATGTCACACAGTGATAGATACCAAATCTAGCTTTTCATATCCAAAAGTGGTTACATTATTTTGCTTGGGCCGCAGAAGTAAGATTTGGCAAACTGAGGGCTTAAAATAATAGAAATTTATCATCTCATAGCTCTGGAAGTTAGAAGTCCAAGATCAAGGTGTTGGCAGGGTTGTTTCTTCTGAAAACTGTGAGGGAGAATTTGTTCCTTGCCTCTTTCCTTGCTTCTGTTGGTTTGCTGGCCATCTTTGGCATTCCTTGGCTTGTGGATGCGTCTTTGCCTTCATCTTCACATGGTGTTCTCCCAGTGTGCATGCTTGTCTCCATGTCCAAATTTTCTTTTTTTATAGGGACATAGTCATATTAGATTAGGGCCCATCCTAATGACCTCAGCTTAACTTGATCATCTGTAAAGATCTTTTTTCTAAATAAACTCACATTCAGAGGTAGGAGGGTAAGATCTCCATGTTTCTTTGGAAGACATAGTTCAACTCATAACAGTGGTTATTGCTGGAAATGGCTTTGGTCCCAGCCAATAAGAAAACTGGAAGAATTTTGAGGGCTGTGCCAAAGAAGGCCTAGGTTTCCTTGAACACTTGGCAGAAACTTGGACTTTGAGGATACTTCCAGTGAAGACTTAAAGAAAATGAGGAGAAATGTGTTATTAGAAACTTGTGGAATGGGAAATCCATGTTACATGGTGGCAGAAAGTTTAGTAAAATTTCACTTGTGGTCATGTGGAAAGAAACCACATCAGTAATGAACTCAGTTATTTAAATAAGGAGATATCCAAAGTGTTGAAAGTACTGACTCTTCTTGCTGTTTACAGTAAAATGTGAAAAGAGAGAGACGATTTGAGGGAAGAATTGTTAAGCAAAAAGGAACGAAGACCAGATGGTTTAAAAACCTTTTAGCTTCTCAAGATGGCCAAAAAATTCTACAATTAATGACCTCTGAGCAGAGTCAGCAGCCATCAGAAAGAGATACTCTTGCTTTAATTGCCAGGGATATATAAGCTTGAAATTACTGGGATCTGGCACATGGAGAAAACCTGTCTCTAAGACAGCACAATCAAAGCAGAGCTGTGACATAAAGAGTTTATCAATGATAAAATAGTTAAATCCCAGAATCTGGCCATAATTCTTCTGTGTTTGCATCTGTAAATTCAATACATTTTATTTGTTTAAACTGGTGTGAACTGTGTGCTTTTGTCATATAAAAATTAGGAGTAGTTTAGCGAAAACCAAGCAAAAAGAAACAAAAGGCCAAGAAAACTTGTAAGAAAAAACAAAAGAATAAAGAATAAAGCTGCGTGCGTGGGTGTGTAGGTGAGAGAGAAAGTTGATAAAAATAAAAGTAAAGTATGACATACTAAATCACATTTCACAATCTGAAAATTTCTGCCCAGCAAAATATAGTTGGGAATAGAGTCATTATAACTGGAGCCAACATACAGCTCCCTTCTCTGAGAGTAAAAATAAGTCTTAAGTAATTGGAGAACTTTCTGGCAGTATCCTCAATAGCTTCAGTTTTTGAACAATGAGAGCTCGAGACATAGGTGGATCACATACTGGATTGGGATTGCAACACCTGGTAGGTATGTCGTCCCCTACCAATATTGTAATACTATTATGGTACTTCTGGGAGACACAGTCAGTTTTCATTTTCTCTGCACAATTTTTTGCCTTTCTTCATTTTGAATATTGGCATTGATCATGTTCTAATATAAATGAATGACTCCAAATTGGTGTGGGAGGATTAACAGTAGATTCTAGGAGATTCACTGACTTTTCTAGAGCAGGTAACTGAAGGCTTACAAGAGATAATGAGTTTTTTAGACTTATAAATGAAATTCCTTGGAAAGTTCTCTTTCTTAAAGCCAAACATAACTTTCAGGGGAACTATTTTTTTGGAGAAATTAATGACATGACAGCTGGCAATACCCACGGCTGTGGAACAATAGTACATGGTCATTGGAAACTGATCCAACTGTAAGGTGGCTCGGCTGTTACCAAGCCCACCCTAAAGTGCAAACACCTGGCCTGGTCTCTGCAGGTGAAGTTTCTAGTTCTGAGTGTGTTCCTACAGGTAGATATTACAGTTACTTGATGATTTCTTATGGGAAATCCTTAATGAAAACCATTCCTTTGTAGCACTATAGCAGAAGATCATATAGTGTTCAATATATGGTGTCTTCCCTTTCCCTCCAGCCCTTAGGAATACTTTAAACCTATTATATTGTCTCTCTTTAAAGAAATAGGATTGGCTATGAAAACACACATATAGCACAAAGTTAAATTATTTTATAACATTCAATGAGTGTTTATAATTTTAAGATGTTAGCTTTATTAAAAATGTTAGATTTATTGTTCAGAGAGAAATTTTAAAGTGCCGATAATAACCCATTTTAGTTTACTATCTTTAACAAAACTCTAATTTTCTGTCACATTATTTTTAAGAAATATCACTATTCAGCTTGCTGTTCTGTGAATGATTTGCAATATCTTTTGTATTTTATATCTTGCTGCTTTTTTTTATTCTAAAATTGTGGCCTCTTTTTTAACTTAATAACAAAAATTAAAGGAAAAAAAACACAAGGAAAGTCATTATCCTAGGTTGGAGTCAATACTATCTTTGCTATTCAAAGGTAGGAAGTAATCAGATGTTAGCTTGCAGCCAAGGAGACAGTTTTATTTATAATAGAAGGAAACAAAAGCCAAAGGCAGGTAATGCATTAGGGCCTGAAAGAAGCACAAGGGGAAAAGAATTAGATTATTCTTACTAGTTGCTTTCATACCTTCAAACTATTGTTACTTCTAAATTATAACTCATAGATACATAGATATATCATGGGTCATCAATCAATCAGTATATTGATAAAGCCTGTCAAGATTCCCAGTTTGATAAAGTGTCATCCTGCTTGTGCTGTGCTAAGTGTTGGATTTATTTTATCCAAAATAGAGTATGAATATTTCCAGCTTCCAAAAGTAAGTTGACCTTGATATCTTATTCATTAATTTATGTGTTCATTCAATAAAATTCATTGAGTGCATAAAGGGGCACTGTATCTCACTCTCTGGCTCAAAATCTTCTTCTTTTTTTTTTTTTTTTTTTTCAGTAGCTCTGAAACTGTTAAACAGATTGTGGTCTAAGTTTTGACCACTTATTGTCCAGAATCTTTGAATTGGTATATGGACTTTTTATTTAAATCTTTTGCTGTACTTTAATGTTGTTTTCTCTTTTCTCTACTGTTTTCTTGTTACACTCAACTACATGACCGTTTGAACTTAGGCTTCATTTTGTTCATTCAAAACCACATGCATTTCTTTAAAAAATGTATAGTGTTGTATACCAAATAGAAGGTGCAATACTATTCCCATATTATTTTTAAAAAATTTTTTAATGTGTATTTATTTCTGAGACACAGAGAAACAGAGCATGAGTGGAGGAGGGGCAGAGAGAGAGGGAGACACAGCCCAACGCGGGGCCGAACTCACAAACTGTGAGATCATGACCCTAGCTGAAGTTGGCCACTCAACTGACTGAGTCACCCAGGCACCCCACTATTCCCATATTATTGAAACTGTGATTTGCTAAGTAGTTTGAGCAAGGTCATGTGGCTAATAAAAGAGATTGTTAGAATTTAAGCTCATCTTTTTGGTATTATATTCTATGCCCCATCTTTGATACCTTCATTATGGTTGGGGTATGCATATGTTCTCTGGGGGATTCTATAGTCTTAATTTATAGACCTCTTGAGTATCCTCATCTGGTTGCTTGCAAATTGAAAAAATTGAGATTATTTTAGTCTATAGAAACAAAAACAAATCTGACAAAACATGTATAAGATCTACATGAGGAAAACCACAAAATTCTAATGAAAGAAATCAAAGAACCAAATAAATGGAGAGATATTTCATTTCATAGATAGGGAAACTCAAAAGTTGTCAAGGTGTTGGTTCTTCCCAACTTGATCCATAGATTCAGTGTAATCTCAATCAGAATCTCAGCAAGTTAATTTGTGCATGTTGACAAAAATGATTCTAAAATTTAAGTGGAGAGGAAAAAGATCCAGAATAGCCAACTCAATATTGGACAAGAAGAACAAATTAGGAGGATTGATGTTACCCAACTTCAAGACTTACTATAAAGACATTATAGTGAAGGCATCGTGGTATTGGCAAAAGAATAGATCAATGGAACAGAACACAGAGCCCAGAAATAGACCTATGTAAGAATATCCAGCTGATCTTTGATAAAGGGACAAGGCAGTACAATGGTAGAATAATTGTCTTTCAACAAATGGTGTTAGAATAATTGGACATCCATGTGAATAATAATAATAATAATAATAATCATAATACATCTAGGCACAGTTCTTACATGTTTGACAAAATTGAACTCAAAATGGATCATACACCTAAATGTAAAATGCAAATTGAAAATTCCTGGAGGAAACCATAGGAGAAAATCTAGACAACCATAGGTTTAGTGATGACTTTTTAGATGCAACACCAAAGGCAGGGTGCATGAAAGAAATAATTGGTAAGCTAGACTTCATTGAAATTAAAAACATCTGCTCTGCGAAAGACAATTAAGGAGTATTAGCAGAAAACCCACAGACAAGGTCAAAATGTTTGCAAAAAACAGATCTGATAAAGAACTATTATCCAATAAACACAAAAATCTCAACAATAAGAAAACAACTAAACAATAAAAAACCCCAAACATTAAAAAATGGACCAAAGACCTGAACAGACACTTCATAAAAGATATATATGTATCTTTTGTTTATATATGATTACATATCATAAGTATATGACAACTAATATTAAACAGATGAAATAATAATAGAAAAATAATAGTATGAAAAGATGTTCAGCATCATACAGTCCTTACAGAATTGCAAATTAAAATAATGAGATACTGCTACATTCATAAGAATGGTGGAAACCCAAAACACTGACAATACCAAATGCTCTCAAGGATGTGTAGCAACAGGAACTCTTCTTCTTTCTTTTTTTAAAGTTTATTTATTTATTTTGAGAGAGAGAGAGAGAGAGAGAGAAAGAGAGCATGTATGTATGAACAGGGAGGGGCAGAGAGGGTGGGAGAGAAAGAATCCCAAGCAGGCTCTGTGCTGAGATGGAGCTCAATCTCGGGAACTGTGAGATCATGACCTGAGCCAAAATCAAGAGTCAGATGCTTTACCAACTGAGCCATATAGGACCACCCCAGAGTATTTTTAAATGAGGGAAACTATTATGTATAATACTACAATTGTGGATACGTGTCACTATACATTTTTCAAAACCCATAAGATGTACAATAGAAGAGTGATGCCTAATGTGAACTGTAGACTTTGAGTGGTATCAGTGATAACTTCATGTCAAAATGGGTTCATTGATTCTAACAATGTCCCACTCAGGTGAGGGGTGTTGATAATGGGGGAAGTTTTGGAAAATGAAGGGCTGCAAGAGTTATATGGAACTTCTGCTTTCCAGTCATTTTTGCTGTGAGTCTAAAACTGCTCTAAATATAAATTTATTAAAAAAATAAGAATATCATATTTCTAAAAATGTTAGTATGAAATACTCTCCAAGAAATATTCTGCAATAAAAACAATATAGAAAACAACAACAACAAAAGAAAGCCATTCCATTTTGGTTTCTATTTTCTCTTCTTTCTTAGAAAATTATGTTGTCCTTTCAGCATTTTAACATGTGAACTCAACTGAAATTAGACAAAGATTTGGCATCTATTTTATCAAATTATTAAACCAATGTGTACTTGACTTCAAAAATGGCAGGTGTGAGATAATACCTGCATCAAAGACATATCCAAAGGACTGTAGGATACTCACAAAATGCCATGATTATAAGAAAGCCACAATAGTTAACGATAAAAGCATAGAGAAAAATGGAAGCTAAAATAAGATATGTGCTGTTATAATATAGAAGTTGTGTTATATTTAAAGTCTAGAGAGAATAGATATGTGACATAAAAATATATGAATTCCTTTATATGCATTAAAAGTTACTTTGAAATGGTTTCATTAAATGGTTCAAACAATGCAAAAACTTCTTTTTAAACTTTCCCATTGGGTCTTTTTTTCTCAGTTCCATTTAGATATAACTGACATATAACATTGTGTAAGTTTAAGGTATACAACGTTGCTTTGGTACACATATATAATGCAATATGATCACCTGTAAAGCATGAGCCAACACCTTCATCATGTCACATAAGTATCGTCATGAGAGCATTAAGATCTACTGTCTTGGCAGCAAGTGTATTGTTTACTATAATCACAGTGCTGTGCATTAGATCCCCAGAAATTATTCATCTTCTAACTGGAAGTTTGTATCTTTGACCAACATTTCTCTATTTCCTACACCTGTCCACCCCCACCTACAGGTGTAGGTAACCACCATTCTATTCTGTTTCTATGAGTTGAATTTCTTAGATTCCACGTATCATACAGTATTTGTCTTTCTTGTTCTGACTTATTTCACTTAGCTTAATGCTGTCAAGTTTCATCCTTATTGTTGCAAATAACAAGATTTGCTTCTTTCTCACAGCTGAATTAATATTCCATTATATCCATTTTTATCCACATCTTTATTTATTTACCTATTGATGGAAACTTAGGTTGTTTCCATATCTGTTTTTTGGTGGGTGTGGGGAATAATGCTTCATAAACACGGGAGTCCAGGTCTCTCTTCGATATCGTGTTTTCATTTCCTTGGATATGTATTCAGAAGTGGGATTGCTGGATTGTATATTGATTCTATTTTTAATATTTGGAGAAACTTCCATACTCTTTTCCATAGTGGCTGTACCAATTCCCACCAACAGAGTTCAAACATTTCTTGTTGAGTGAATTTATGTTTTTGTGAAAGTTGAAAAGGCAGTTAACTTATGGCAAAAATTGTAACTTTCTATGGAAATGTGCTTCAGAGATAGTCAGTGGCTTTCAACCAATTTCTGAGAACCAATAGATTCGTGAAGACACTAGTGGAGCTACATTTTATTACATTCTGTGGTCTGAACGATCCCTGAGTGTGTATTGTGATATATACAGTGGAGTAGAGGAGACAAGTTCCTTCCAGACAGCTTTGCTGAATGTCAGAGATCTAGTGAACTTGACCCCTCATTACTCCTCAAAACTGCCATATATCACAAAGATAGTTCTTTCTATATTAGTATTCTTTCTATATATAAAAGCTCTGACAGAGTTTCCATAAACCTCTCAATGTCACACGATAAGCATGCAGTGGATTAAGAGTTTGAGTCCAGTTCCATTGACCCCAGCTACCTCCAAGTTTATGAAGTTATAAAAGATTCACAAATTGCCACATATACAAATGTAATATGATACTTTTCACAAATAACACAAGAAACCTCTAAGAAAGTGGTGATCAAGCTGCTGTTATAGAATCCAGTGGTTTCAGTGATAGAATCTCCCAACAAACAATAAACAGCTCAACTTCTTGAGAAAATAGTTCATCTTTTCATGTATGGTATGTGGAGTGCTTTTAAAGAATAGTATTTGAAGGGTGTAGGGGAAGGAATTCCACTACACATAATGAGAACCACTAGATTGGCTTGATGAAGAAAAAAACTGACATTCCAAAGTAGGAAATACTGGATTAAAGAAGGGAAGACACTTTCCTGAATAGAACTTGTATTATTTTCAAAGTTCACTTTCAGCAAACAATGCCAAATGGAATCCTTAAGATGAATCAGAATTGAGAACAAAGATCATTGCTAAGCTGCAAGGAGACTCCAACTGTGGGCATTATTGCTAGTGCTACGATAAGACTTTCTTTTTTAGTGAGGATAATAGCTACTACTGGTATCTGTAGTGATATATATTTGGAAAACATTACGAAAGTGACTATGTCCAAGTGATTTGGGAGGGGATATTATGTCCGGGAGAAGTGCGGCAAAAGCCAAAGAAGTAGAGTCAGGGAAGCATATGATTGAACCTGGCTTAGGTACTTTGACATAGCTAATCAAAAAAGACAGTCTAATAGAGCCAGCTAAGTACTGCTTGCTTATCCTTTCTCTTAGACTTTGGGACATTTTGAATTTTCGTCTGTGTGACATGTGAGTTCATGCTGATGAGGGCTAGTTAACATTCCAGAAAATGTATCACTTACATATTGTAGTTCATAGATGAATTGGCTGCTGACTGAATAGTTTCTGGGAGATTATTGATGAAGGCAATATGTCTAACTCTCAAGTGTTTGTTAAAGCCATCCTCTTTTAGAGTTAGTAAAACAAAATTAACTTTGCTAGTCACAATTTCATACTTGACATAGTATTTGTGTTGTATACCTGTCTAAGAATGATAAAAATGGTCAAGTCAATGATTTTTTATATCACATTTCACTTTGTGTTTTGTGACCAGTTATTATTATCGTTATCTACATTTCCAAGTGGACTTTTTGGAAAATAACATGTTGTTATAGCAAACGACAAAGGAGCAGAATATAATTCAGTTTATTTCTGCTCAACTGTGAGCCTCTCAAGGTCTTAGACAATGTCTTCTTTATCTTTGCCCTGGCCTCAGCACAGTCCCTGGCACACAGTAGTCACTTCAGAATTTGCTGAAATGTATCAGCAACATAAAGACGTCTATATCAGCTTTTCACTAATTTAGTGTGGATAGAATAAAGCCTGTCAAAATGGTGTCAGTTAATTAGGTTGATTACTTGTATACGTGGAAGATGTAGGAAGAGAAGGTTACAGGGATTAGACGGCTCCTAGGTCAAAATTCTTGTTTGCTATTTATTGGCTGTGAAATATTGGGCTAATTACTTCATCTTGAAGCTTTAGTTTTCTCATCCGTAAAATAGGATAAAATAAAACCAGCCTCATAGGGTTGCTGAAATAATGAATATATTATAATAATGTACATAAAGCAGAATAGTACCTGTCCTTTGGTTAATTATAGTTCAAGAAAAAAGGTGTAAAAACCCTCAAAAGGCTGGCATAGATTTTTTTTTGCTTAAACCTGTTTGCATATTATTCCTATGTAGCTAGTGTGACTTAACTCCTTTTGCTCTACACCTTCCCTAAAGTCAATTTCACACTTTTTAAAATTCTCCCTAAGCACAAAAGAGTATTTACAAATCCAAAAAAGCCTATTGATATTTTACTTTTGTTTTCAAGGGAAGATGAAGAAAACAATCGTACAGCAGCCTGTACAGTACAATTTCAAAAACAAACAAAACAACACAACAACCCTTTAACCATTTCTGTTTTCTCCAGCTTTCCTCTACCTGGGCTAGTTGCTCCATTCTCTTTTCTCTTTCTCCCCCTACCCTCCAAACTCTTCAGCTTCTCCAGTCAAGCCTATTGTAGCCTTCCTCCCCTCGCCCTCCCCAGCAATGATTCAAATCATGTCAGCTCAACAGCATTAGGAAAAATACAATTAAGCAAAGTAAACCAGACCATCTACTGCTCCGCAAGAGAATTCTCAGTCAATGGTGGTGGAGAAGGTGAGGGGAGGAAGGAATACTCATCTTTTCATACAAACATTTTCTATTTTAAAAAATGTGAAGCACAGAGCCTGAATCAGGGCTTGATCTCATGAACTGTGAGATCATGACCCGAGCTGAAATCAAGAGTTGGATGCTTAACTAACTGTGCCACCCAAGCGCCCCTCAACATTTTCTAAAAGGTAAATGTGAGGGTGACAGAGACAGGATTGACTCCAGA
Source organism: Panthera uncia (assembly GCF_023721935.1). Taxonomy (NCBI): domain Eukaryota; kingdom Metazoa; phylum Chordata; class Mammalia; order Carnivora; family Felidae; genus Panthera; species Panthera uncia. The sequence continues at coordinate 43,295,160 of NW_026057586.1, read as the reverse complement.
ACTTGTTCTCTCCTTTCTATTTCATATCAGAGAACAATGTACACACTTCATTCAGCTTTTAGAAGAGCACCCTGAGTGATGGCTGGGCCCATGGATGCCCAGCCAAAGATGACATTTCTCAGCCTGTGTTACAGTGGTTGTGACGTTGAGACTAAGTTCAGGCTAATTGGATGCATGTGAAAGACAGCATGGGGAATCTTATTTAGAGGAGGAATAGAGGTAAAGAAAGATTCAATTGTAAATATTAAATAAGAGAATTTTTCAGCTAGACCTTGAAGGAAAAAGTTAGGTTTCACAGGAAGGGAGAGAGAAAGAGAGGTAAGAAAAAGCTAGAACTGTCTAATGGTTTTCTTTTGACATCCAGAACGAGGAAAGTCTACATTATGGTAGGGAATCTCACTAAGCTGAGTTTTATTTGGGACAATCCTGCCCTGGGAATTCTTCATTCAGAACAACATAATCCCTAACTATAATGGTATGTAATGAGAAAACATATATGCAAATGAAACCCACAGTAATTAAGTTGGACGTCAATGATTCTAGGTAGTTGCACCTTTGAAGGAGGTCTGGGAGGAGTTTGGAGGGAGTTTATGCCACAAAGAGTTAAGGTCAAGGTCAAATGAAACATTTAACTTATGTGTATATATATATGTATATATATATGTATATGACTTTAATCTTTTTTCATTTTTAAGTTTACTTATTTATTTTGAGAGAGAGAGGGATTACAAGCAGGGAAGTGGCAGAGAGAGAGAGAGAATCCCAAGAAGGCCCCACACTGTCAGTGCAGAGCTGGATGTGAGGCTTGAACTCACAAACCCTGAGATCATGGCCTGAGCTGAAACCAAGAGTCAGATGCTTAACCAACTGAGCCACCCAAGTGCCCCTTGAGCTTATTGGTAGGAGAGAGCTTCTGTATCCTGTAGACCTGGCCCAGTCAGGGGAAGTAAAATCAACATAGCTTTACTAGTTGGTCTTGTCAGTATTGTTGTTTGGAAGAAAACCCCAGGAACCAGAAACCCAGAGCTGAGCAAGAGCAGAAGTTTCTATTGTTCTGTGAAGCTTGGCCTGTGTTCAGTTATTTCCCTCCATGATTTTCCTCCACGATTATGTTCTCTGGATTCCTACCACCTATGAGGGCTGGAGTGGGCAGAGGGAGGAGCACGGGGAGTTAATAAATGGAGCATCAGGCAAGGTTCACCCCAGTGTGAGCAAATCACAATACAACTGCAGAAATACATATTCAAAATACTCCTAACTTCCCTCTTTATTAGTCAGGACAACACTGCATGCTGATACAGATATCCTTCAATATGTTAGTGGTTTATCATAGGAGAAATTGATTCGCATTCATGTGAAGTCCAGTTGGAGGTGGTGTGGACAGTGGAGGGGTGGTTGGGGGACAAAGAAGAGTGGTAATGGGCTCTGCAATCAGAGTACTTGGGTTCAAATTCTGGCTCACCATTGACTAATTCTGTGACCTCGATTAATTTTTCTACTCTTTGATTTTCTAACCTGTAAAAGTCATAATTTTACATTATAATGTTAGGATAATATAAATTAAATAACAATGGGATAATGATTGTACCTAGTTCATAGAAATGTGAAGATTAAATGAAATCATTTAGGAGAAGGACTTAACACTATAACAGATCTATAACTAACTCATTCAACGCATGTTAGCTATTATATTTTCCTTAGAATAGATAATTGTATTTTTAACCTTTTCCAGCAATGCGAATCTTTCTATATTTTTATTATCTCTTTCTTTGATGGTAGAAAGGAATTGCTGTATCTTAAACTAAAAAAAAATGTCGAGAAATAGATTTTTGGAAGCTTCTACAGTATGCCTACTGCTATGACAGTCCTTTATGCCCTTCCTACTTTCCCAGTGAGTGACACACAGTGTGAAGATTATCTTAGGGAAAACAGAGAAGGAAACACTAATTAATGATACAGTTATTTAACACTTCACTTCCTCTCTCTAACAGGCAGGCATCCTCCTCCTCATTCCTCACCCTGGAAGCTATAATTTCCTTTTCTTTTGATATTGATTTTAATCATATTTTACAAGTGGGTGAGTGTTCAGGGTTAAGGATACACTTTTACTCAATATAATTTGAGAAACATTTATTAAGACCTAGTCTGTGTTGACTAGGAACAAATCAGTAAACAAAACAAAGAGTTCTGTCTTTGTGAAGCTTATGTTCTAGGAGAAGGGCATGCCAATAAAAAGCAGTATGATGTAAGAAATAAGTAAATGATGTAATATGCTGAGAGATGGCACATGCAAAGAAATGAAGCCAATAGAAGAGGTAGGAAGAGGATGTGGAGCAAGGGATGGGAGTCGGTTGCAATTTCACATATAGTGTTCAGGTTGGGCCTCACTGAGAAGGTGATAATTGAGGGAATAGTTGAAGAAAATAAGACTCAGGCGAGTCACTGAGGGAAGAGGTTTCCTGGCAGAAACCTTGAACTGAGCACATACATGGTCACCCTGTAAGATTGTTGTAAGGGTGAAAAGAGAATGAGGTCATTGAAACCCTTTTGTTAGACCTAGAGATGCACTACCCAGTTCCTCCTTCATGGAAGGACTTGCTGCTCAATGTGGAGAGAAGGGTCAGGTGGACTCCAGCTGTCTGCTCTTTTGGGATGGACTTTAGCTGCAGAGAGTTAATCCCTGCACTGTAACCCCCCAACATCATATCCTTCTCAGAGCAGTCTGCATCTGGGACTTGAGAGTTATTAACATCTATCAGTGAGGGAGAGTGATGGGACAGTGAAGGACAGACAGGTGAGGGACACAAAGATGGTCTCCCTACCAGGTTGGCTGAGGCTTTATTGGGCTTGCATCAAAGTTCTTCTTTTCCATCTGTCCAGTGCTGCTTCCTCCCCTTCTCTCACAGGTTTTGATCTTCCAGAGAACCCACTCGGTGACAACACAATTAATGTTTTTATAAGTTATTGCCACATGGATTAACTCTAAAATTTCCTTACTTTTAAGAGGGAGAATTACATGGTAGGAAGATCTTGTGCTTCAAATTACAGATCTTGTCATTAACTATGTCCTCTTCGACAAGGTTCTTAAACTCTGTAGTATTAATTGCCTCATTGGGAACACCGGGGTAACAATTTCAACTCCCTTGTCTTTTGTGTAATTAAATTATGCAAGTAGATAAAGTTCTAGGAGTGTCTTGCACAAAAGTGTTAGAGCCTAATCATTGTAATTATTCATGTACTCTTCATGCAGTACTAGCCTAGGTATGTGCTGTGATTGATTTTTTGAACTTTTTACAATGTATAATATACATAACAGAAAAGTGCACACATCCATAAATGACTTTTGTAAGGCAAACATACACATGTAATCAGAATCCAGCAAGTAAACTGGCTTAACAAAATAAACACCAGGGATTAATTCTCCCATTTTTGATTTATATAAAAATGGAATCAAACCATACATACTCTTTTACATATTGCAGTTTATGCAATTTTTATTATTGTATAGGATTCCACCATGTGACCATTCCACAGTTTCCTTGTGCCTTCTATTACTGATGAGCATCTGGGGCTATTTCAAGTTGTGAATATTATTATGCTCATCTTTTTTTTTTTTTTTAATTTTTTTGAGAATGAATGTGCACGTGTCTCTTGGGTATTTAAAAGTGAAATTGGGGGCCGCCTGAGTGGCTCAGTCGGTTGAGCGTCCGACTTTGCCTCAGGTCATGATCTCATGGTTCATGAGTTCGAGCCCCTCATCGGGCTCTGTATTGACAGCTTGGAGCCTGGAGCCCGCTTCAGATTCTGTGTCTCCCTCTGTCTGCCCTCCGCTGCTTGCGCTCTGTCTCTTGCATTGTCTCAAAAATAAATAAACATTAAAAAAAAATTTGTTTTTAAAGTGAAATCGGTAAATTGTAAGGTATGCATATGATCAGTAGCTATCACCAGATGGTTTTCTAAAGTCATTGCGTAAGTTTTCACTCCTTCATGCAGTGTATGAGAATTCTGGTTTCCTGCATTCATGCCAACACTGGATAGCATCTACTTAGGTTTGTTTAATTTTATTCTGATAGGAGTGAATTGGTATCATATTGTGATCTTAATTGGTATTCCCTGCAGGCTAATAAAGTTAAGCAACTTTACTTTAATATACTTATTGATCATTTATATCCTCTTTTATAAATATTCCATTCAATTCTTTTGTCTATTTTTTTCTATCCAGTTGTACATTTCTTAATGTTTTGAGGAGGTATTACGTATTTTGGATAGAAGTCTTCTACTTAATAAATGGGTTAGAAACATCTTCCACTGTATAGCTTGTCTTATTTCTCCCTTAATGGTGTCTTTACAAGTTCTGAATCTTAATATAGTACAATTTAACATCTTTGTTAAATGGCTTTTATGCCTTTATTTCTTATTTAAGAAATCTTTGCTAGTGTTAATGTCATGAACTGTTTTTCTATTTTTCATTCTAAAGACTTTACCATTTTACTTTCACATTATAATCTGAAATCATCTGGAATTGACTTGATGTTAAGTAAAGTTCAAGGCACTTAAAAAATATGCATATCCAACTAACCCATTTATTCAAATACCTTTCTTCCCCCCACTGAAATACCACTTTTGTCATAAAGCAATCATTTACATATGTATAGATATGTTTTTTGACCCATCTCTTCCAATTTTCCATTTGTCGATCTTTGTGCCAATACCACATTATATTAATTAACATTATATTTGGTATATATGTTTTCATTTTTTTATCTTTTTCAAAAATTTTCTTGGATATTCCTGGCCCTCTGCATTTTCATATAGATTTAAAAAAAACAAAAACAAAATGTTCTGGGATTTTGATTGAGATTGCATAAATCTATACAGCATTTTGGAGAATACTTCAATTTCTAAAATGCTGAGTGTTTCAATCCATTAGTGTGGCCTATCTCTCTAGATAGTTAGGTCTTTAATTTTACTTGATAAGTCTCATGTTTTTTATTTTAAAAAATATTTATTTATTTTGAGAGAGAGAGAGAAAGAGAGAGAAAGAGAATAAGTGGGGGGAGGGGCAGAGACAGGAAGAGAAAGAGAATCCCAACCAATGCTCATGCCAGAGGGACACTGGGCTCCATCTCACGACCCTGAGATCATGATCTGAGCGAAGACCAAGAAGCAGATGCTTAATTGACTGAGCCACCTAGGTGCCCCCTTTCACTTAATAATGTTTTATAGTTTTGCGTGTAGCAGTCTTGCACATCTTTCATTTTATTTATACTTGAGTATTTGATATTTTTGATGGTGTTGTAATAATATCAGCTTTACAATGCCATTTTTACGTTATTCATTGCTGGCTTATAGAACTATAACTAATTTTTATATATTGATTTGATGTTCAGTGACCTTGTAGTAATCAGTTATTAATTGTACTTGACTGCTGGTGTATTCTTTTGGATTTTCTAGGTGTATAATCCTACCTTATGCAAATAATAAAGGTTCTCTTTCTTCCCTTCTAGTTCAAACCTCTTTTAATAATTACTTTTTCTTATTTTATTTCACTGGCAAGTACTTTCAGTATATTGTTGAATTTAAGAGGTATCCTTAATTTAACTCACTTCCAATCCCATGGAGGAATGACTCAATATTTTACTATTAAATGTGATGCTCCTGTAGGATTTTTGGTAGCTACTTATTAGGTTAAGATATGTTTATTTCTGTTTTGCTAAGAGTTTTGATCATGAAGTGGGTGTTCAAATTCAATAAAATGAATATTCTGTGCATTCAAATTGGTAATATATTTTACTCTTCTTTATTCTGTTGGTGGGATATAATATTTAATTTTAAAATGTTATATCACTCTTCTTTTTCTAAAATAAATTTTACCTAATCATGATGTATTTAAACTTTTTTAATGTTTATTTATTTTTGAGAGAGACAGAGAGAGAGAGCTGGGGAAGGGCAGAGAGAGAGGAGACACAGAATCCAAAGCGGGCTCTAGGCTCTCAGCTGTCAGCACAGAGTCCTATGAGGGCTCGAACTCACAAACTGTGAGATCGTGACCTGTGCCGAAGTCAGACACTTAACCAACTGAGCCACTCAGGTACCCCTCATGATGTATTTTTTTTGTATTCTTCCATTTGCTGTTATTTTCTTTAGGATTTGTGCATTTACTTTTATAGAAAAACTGATCTGTATCTTTTCTTATTTCTAATGCTCTTTTCACATTTTGGAATAAAGATTATGTTTCCCTCATTACAGTAGTTGAGAAGTGTTTCCTCTCTTTTTACTCCCTGGAAATGCTTGTGTAAAATCATTGTTATTCCTTGTTAAATATTTGGAAGAATTCATAAAATATGTCATCTGGGTGTAGGATTTTCTTTAAGGGAAAGGTTTTAAAAATAAAATAATTACAAAAAATATATATTCATTCCATCCTAGTTGTTCTTTATTGGCATAAAATCATTTATAACATAATTTGTGATATCTCTAGGATTTGTGATGATTTTTCTTTTTATTATTCCTGCTATTGGTCATTTGTATTTTCTGTTTTCTTAACTCAATTAGCTTTGCTAGGAGTTCATCAGTTTTATTAATATTTTAGAAAACCCCACAAACTTTTGGCTTTGTTGATTAATTTTTGGTTTAACTATTTTTGGTTTAACTATTTTTGACTTAGTTTCTTGAAATGAAAGTATCAATCATTGATTTTTAGATGTTTTTCTTTTCTAATGCACAAATTTCTCTTTGGGCATTGCTTTAGCTACATTTTGTGTTTTTATATGTTGTATTTTCATTATCATTCAGTCAAATATATTTTTTAATTTCTTTTTTTTAATTTCTGCTTTGACTTGTGGATTATTTAGAATAATACTGCTTAATATCCAGAAATTAGAGATTTTCTAGTTATTTTTTTTATTGATTCCTAGTTCATTTCCACTGTGTTCAGAAAATATACTCTGGATGATTTAAATCTTTTGATATTTGTTGATGCTTTTTTTTAATGGCTCAGCATATGGTTAGTTTTGGAGGATGTTCCATGTGCCCTTGAATAGATAGTTCTGTTTTTGTTTAGTGCACTATTTTATACGTTTGTTAGATCGATTTTGTTAAATTTGTTGTTCATATTGGTTATGTTTTTATGCTTTTTTAATTGTTGTTTTTTTTTTCTACTAGCTATTGAGAGTTTTGTTAAGGTCTTAGGGATTTATCTATTTCTTATAATTCTGTCAATATGTACTTTGCATATTTTGAAGCTGTGTTATTGGGAGAATATATATTTAAGATTCTGATATCTTCTTGTTGAACTGGCTTTTAATCATTTTAAAATATCCTTTTTATTTTTAATATCTTATAATGTTTTTTGCTTGTAAGGTCTACTTTGTCCCATATTAATTTATCTAAACCAGCCAAACCAATTTTCTGTTGTTGTTGTAGGATATATTTTCTTCCACTATTTTACTATAATCTTTCTGTGCTATATTTAAAGTATGTCTCTTGTAGAGTAGCATATAGTTCATTTGTATTCAGCCTGACACTTAACTTTTCATTATTAAGCTAAATACTAGATTATTTAGGTCACATGCATTTAACGCTATAAAGATAGTCTGTCATCTCATAAGGCTTGTAATTTAGCCTGTCTCTTTTATAATCCTATTCCCCTTCTTTCTTGACCTTATTTTGTGTAATTAAAATGTTAAAAATATTTATATTATTTAATGTTTTTCTTCTGTTAACTTGTTATATGGATATGTATATTTCTACTTTTTGTGGGTTACCTTGAAGATTTTATTATGCATCTTCAGCATATTATGGAACAATTCTGATTTTTAACTTTCAACAGGTAGTTCTAAAACATTTGTACTCTTTAATGCTATTTAACCCCATCACAGCATTTGTATTACTTTGATACATAATGTCACATAAAAGTATTTTAAATTCTGTAAGTTATTACAGATAATTGCTTTTTGTAATCATTATTTCTTTATGTTTAATTCTTCATTCTTCATATATTTGCCTTTTATGCAGTGCTTCATTATTTCCAGATTTTTTTGAGGAACTCCTTTTTAATTGTCTGTTGGCAGTAAATTCTATCATTAAAAAAACTAGAGCACATTTTTGAATGCTTTTTAAAGGCTATTTTGGTGGGTACAGAGGTCTAGGTTAGTATTTACTTTCTTTCAGTGCTTACATGTCATTCCACTGTCTTCTCTTTAAAGATATTTTCATTGTTGAGAAGTTGATTATTGTTAAAAGTAGTCAGTTTTATGACTATCCTCAAAGGTTGTTCTCTGTTTTAAAGATTTTTCTCATTTACTTAAGTGCCTAGCAGTTTTACCAAGATGAGGCTAGGTGTGTGGTTTTTTGGTTCTGTTTTGTTTCGTATTTATCTTGGAGTTTGCTAAGCTTTATGATTCAAAGGTTTATGTCCTTTCTATGATTAAACAAAATTCTTGGCTGTTATTCCTACAGTGATTGTTCTACCCCATTCCTTTATCAATCATTTCTTGTCCTCTAGTTTCACAAACATTACACTTTTTGTCTTGCCCAACATGTCCTGAAGTGTCTTTTCCATTATCATTATTTTCTTCCTGTGTTTCAGTTTTTATATTTTTTATTTGTTTTTAGCTTATTCAAAATGCTTTGTTCAAAGTGCTATCGACCCATCTATTAAACTGCTTTAGATATTTGATTTTTAGTTATGGAAATCTCATTACTTTTTTTACAACTCTGAATTCTGCCTCTTAATTCTTCATCTTTCATCATTTTGTCCATCATTTCCTGAACTTTTTTAAATTCCAAAGTTATTCTTTTCAACTTGTTCCACTAATGGCCAATGTGTGGGTCTGCTTCTATGACATGATTTCTTCAAAACTCTCATGGTATTGTCTCTTAGCATATCAGTCACTTATAAACAACACTGAATGATCTCCATGTGGCTCTTAAAAGTTTTATTCTTCACTTGTTCAAGAAGGGTTTTATAGGGGCACCTGGGTGGCTCAGTCGGTTGTGTCTGACTTCGGCTCAGGTCATGGTCTCACAGCTTGTGAGTTTGAGCCCCACGTCGGGCTCTGTGCTGACAGCTCAGAGCCTGGAGCCTGTTTTGGATTCCTTGTCTCCCTCTCTCTCTGCCCCCTCCACCACTCGCTCTCTGTCTCTCTGCCAACAATAAATAAACATTAAAAATTTTTTTTTAAAAAGAAGGGTTTTCTGGTTCAAGTTTTTGCACACCTATCTTCAAAGCACTTCCAGTGAGTCATGGGATTACAGAAACAGGGAATAATCCTAGACTTTGTAGAGATTACAATGAAGTTAATAAGAGAAAACAGCATACATAAAATAATTGTAGAATGATTAAGGGTGAATCGTGTGATAGTAACTGCAAGGGTAATAGAGAGGCGTTTCTGTGGGCTGCAAGCACAGTGGCAATTACCATAGTAATCTGGAGAGAGGACCCAATTCTTACATAATATCTAGAAATATAACTTTTGTAGAACTGCACTGAGAGTAAATTGTCCCTTGTTTTATCCAGAATAGATCTCTTATTATTATACTACAACAGTTGCTGATGACATTAGAATCTTCAACGTTCTAATGCATGTTTCTAATTTTTAGACTTCTAGTATTGATGTTAAATTTGAATCCATAGGAGAGGCCCAGCCTCCTCTGGTTCTATCTCTTTTTCCATGTCTGTCACTAGCTCTTTGTCTTTATGTGTCTGCTTTTTCAGAACTGGAATGTGATTTAATTAATTGGTTTAAAAATACACTGTGTGTCATGCTGTGAATATTGGGTTTAAATACAATTGCAGTAGGTTGCACTAATTAATTAATTGGGTTTTATTTTACAAGCTTAGAGTTAAGGATGCTTGAAAATAATATGTAAATTTATGCAGAATTTGCAAATCAGTATTTTAATTCAAGCATCCTGTCACACAGAAAAAAAAATGTAAAAAAAAAGAATGTAAAAGGGTATGATGTAAGCTATATTTATTTATTCTGTAGGTTGAATTATCTCCTAAGTAACTCTAAATGGGGGGTGGGGGTTAGGTGGGATTGGTGTGTAGGGAAGATGGACTTGGAAACCTAGAAATTAGAAAATTCAGAGTTAACTTATTTCAAAATTAATGTAGTTCAAATGATTAAAGGTAGGAAGAAAGTTATTGATTAAAATGAAAGCTTTTCTGAGTTGGGTTTGAAGAACGTGTTTATACCTTAACTGTTGGTTCTTCTTTTATTACTTTGTCCTGGGGTTAACTTCAATTGTTTGCATTCACTCAGCTAGCATTTAATAAGCTGCCACAGTGTCCCTTGTACTTGTGATAACGTTGAAGATAGATGAACAGAATGCAGCCCTTCTTGAGGGTCTCATAGTGGGAGGTATACATGTGTACATAATTAATTATAATGCATTGTGATAATAATGCTAATAAATCTTAGGGTTGCTGGCAGTTCTGGCTTGAGGTGATATTCTATCCATTCTTGGAAATACTCTCAGTTTTATCAAAAGTGGGATCTTTACTTATTAGCTAAGAATGCATTCAATGACAAGTAATAGGAAACCCAACTACAGTGGTTTAAACAACTAGGAGTTCATTTTTCTCACACTATGAAAGATCCTAAAGTAGGGGTCACTGGCTTTAGTTCAGTGGCTTAATAACTAATCAGTTAACTCAATAATTAGTCAATGCTTAGGTCTGTAAGATTTCTTGGCCTTTCTCTTCATGGTCCAATATGGCTGCTCCAGCCTCAGCCATCAGTTCTTCTTCAAGGCATAAGAAATGAAGGAAGAAGAGGAGGAAAATGACTTTTTCCTTAAGAAGTTAGCATTTTTCATTCAGGAATGGAAGACCTTTTCCTTTCGTAGTCAGACTTCCCACTATACCTATTAGTCAGACCCAGGACTCAACATTCAAGTTTACAGCAATCACTAACCAAGAGCAGTGCTAGTGCAGGGACTGATTATCAGGTCATGATTTGTTTCTTGGGGCTGGTGAAGCTACTCAGGTCAAGATCTTCCTCCACCTGCTATGTGACTTTTTTTTAATCAGGGGAAAAAGAAGGAAATGGCTGTGTCTGTCACAACTTTTACCTCTCGGAGAATATTAATACAAGTAGCATAATAACCTCCACCAACATTTTTACAGAACCCCTTTCATCATTCCTCCTGTCCCTCAGTCTTCTCAGACTCACAGCTACCACAAAGCTTTTCTCTTTGTTTCTCACTTTCAGATTCCCACCAAAACCCAACTCTCTTTTTGCTGAAACCCAGTGCTGCTCTCTTGGCAATTGCCCCAATTCTTTGCTTGTCTTTCTTTCATTCACACAACCACAACCATACTGGTATCTTCTATCATTTCATCTTTCCTTACACAAAATAATCCTGTTTACTGCCTCCTTCACAAAACCTCATTTGATGTATTCGACTGAGTAGGGACTCCCAAGGAATCTAATCCATTCCTAAAACTCTGACAGCCTTCCTCAAGAAATTTAACCTATTACTTAAATTCTGCACTACAAGATATGTTCCAGAAACTAATCAGAAGTCACCCTCTTCCTTACAAAGGGAGAAGAACAAGAGGTAATGGGAGGGGAAAAGCAAGGAATACTTATATATAAATAATTTTGCTCTTATTACATGACAAATTCTGCAACAGCTGTTCAAATGAATATTGATTATCAGCACAGAGAATAAAATGATACATTGAATGAATGAGGGCTGATTCTTTTGGAGTTAAGAAATGAAATGGAGTCCAGGGTATGTGGCAGGAGGAAGAGGTAAAGTTCAGTCGATACAGGAACAAAATTACAGGTACAATATGATAAAATAATTTGCACACCACTTTTCCCTCCAAATTTATTTTCCCTTCATTCTTTATATTTAATTACAGCCACTCAATATTTCCAACTTTGTTTTCTGATTAATCTGACTTTACTCAATCTGTAAATCATTTCTCACTAGGAAAAAAAAAGAAGAGATTAGATCATAAAACTTCCTCTGCTTATTTTACCTCTTCCCAAACCAGTTCTTACTGGGATCTGTTTACATCAAAAGCCTTGTAGGAGAAAGGCAGAATAATTGCATAATTTACCTGTGTTTTCTATATCTCGTATTTTGAGGTCTCATATCTCTCATATTAAGAGATAACTCTTAATTAATGAAGTACATGCATTTAATTTTGGGACTATGGAGGCATGATGTCTTCATGGCTGCAGGTTTATAATCTTTGCAGTTAAGGTGCCAATTTTGTAGGAATTTCTGACTGAGTTTTATTGGAATCTGACTTCAATGAATTCCTACATTGACAATACCAGCAGTCTTCAGCTGGGACTTAATTAATTTATTCATGCATACAGTCATCAAACGAGTATTAGAGTTCTTACAGATATATTGAATTTGTTGGACTCAATATAGTGACAGCAGATGATAGTTTCCCCATGGCCCATTTCCTTCTTTCTTTCTTTCTTTTTTTTTTATTGAAGTATAATTAACACACAGTGTTATATTAGTTTCAGCGTATTGCTTCAATAATTCTATACATTACTCAGTGCTCACCACCGTAAGTGTAGTCACCATCTGTCACCAAACAACATTGTTATAATATGATTGTCTATATTCCCTATGCTGTACTTTTCGTCTCCACCACTTATTTATTTTAAAACTGGAATTTTGTACCTCTTAATCCTCTTTATCTGTTTCACTCATTTCCCACCCACCTTCCCTCTGGCAACCACCAGTTTGTTCTCTGTATTTAAGAGTCTGTTTTGTGTGTGTGTTTTGTGTTTTAGATTCCACCTATTTCAACCCTACTGGTAGACTAGAGACGTCCTACCCAATGGATAAAATACTGGAGAAGTCATATAGATTTTCTAGTTACTCTGAGATAAAAAGAAAAAGAAAAGGTCTCCTATTATCTTCTGAACCAAGAACAATACCCTTCTACTAATCAGTGTGTTTGGTTCATTGTCATAGTTAAAACTCTGAATTCTTAACTCATTTGATTTCCTCTCTTACCTCAGCTTACTACTACTTTGGACCTGGAAACGTACAATGCTTGCTTGCCATGGTTCCTGGTGCCCCCAAAATGAGTTTAAAGGAGACAAGAAGAAGGGTGCATTCTGGTCTTGGGGCTTCTTTTGCCTTTGTGTTTTTTCCGAGATTTTTTTGATGAGCAACCCCAATTGAAAGTCTCCACAATGTGGTTTATATCTCTCTTCTGGTTTGCTGTTTATGACATCCTACTTCAGTCTACCTCACATAGACTTTTCTTCACTGGGGTGTCAGAGGCCCTCCAAGATTCCACTTTGCTCTTGGGAAAAAACTTACACATATTCTTGTCCTGCCATCTGTGAAACTGCAGTTTACTCCTAGTGCAGCCCACTAGTTCTCTCCTCTTGGCCACACAGTGACAGTGGCAGTGCATCATCTGTTTTGTAACTATCAGGCATGTGTCAGGTTTCACACCTCAGGTGCCCCCCAAACTCCAGAGGCCACATACATACAACATTTTTAAGGTGGCTCCCGTAAAGCTCTTCTCTTTTTTCTTGAGGTGAAGGTGAAGGTGAAGCGTCTGCTTCTGTCAGTCCCACTACTCTCTAAAAACTCACTCCAAAGAGCAGACTATCTCCTGGCTGAGGCTGGAGGTCATCACATGTTGGGGAATGCAGTGTGTGTGAGGGACAGGATCCAATTCGCTACGCGTGGTTTACAGGAGGGTCTGGCACTGTGCATTGCGGCTCTTGTCACTTACTGTTTCCGTCTAAGCTCTAGACTTGCCAGGGGGAAGTCAGACTAATCTGAAATAGGGTGACTTGCATTTGGACACCCTTTTTATTTACGTCTATTTGTGCCAGGCACTCCGTCACACACTGGAGGCACACGTAGCGTGAGCCTCAACTTCTGCTTCTCAGAACTTTTCATTTTAATTGTATGTAAGCGATGAGTCATTGAAGTCTACTCCTGAAACCAATATTGCACTATATGTTGAGTGACTAATATTTAAATTAAAAAAAAAGAAAGGCATTTGAGGCAGCCATCCGAACAGATCATAAAAATACAAGTCAAAACAACTGAATTCTGGGGTGTTAGACACTTCTTTAGTGGTATGTTCTATCTCCTCAGCCCCGTTTCTGACTTTGGGCCCGGCTGCATCAACCAGCACTGCGGAGGCTTTGACCAGCTTTGTGCAGGTGCGACTTGGCACTGCCTCACTGAGGACCACCCCCATACCTGTCCTGGTTTCTCTGATGCTTTTAGGAACCTGCTTGATACAAGAGAGTGCTCAACAGGAGGAGTACATTCTGTGGAGCTATCCTTGACCAGTGGGGGATGAGAGCCAATGGATAAATGTTACACCTCTCCTCCTTCTGACAGATAGTTCATTCAGCTCCTCAGGAGGTTCCGTGGGGGTGAGCATTCTGCCCCTACGGTGTAGGCAACTTGATATACAGCCTTATATGGTCTACGTTCCTTCCCAGCTTTTTTTTTTGCTGGACCTTCATCTAAAGCCCGTGCACTTAAGCCTTTGTCTCAAGCTCTGATGCCAGGCAAACCCCAGCTGAGACAACTGAGGGAATAGAGAGTACGGGAGGAACAACCCATGTTAAAAAGTAAGGTATAACTTGGACATAAGTAATTGCATGACCAGAAATCTTTATACACAGGTTCACTAATGAGTTAACCTGTAGCTAGTTCTGGAAATCAAGTATGCAGGACTGGCTACATAATTTTTGAGGCCAGTGAAAAATGGAAAGGTGGGGCCGTTTTATAGGAATTATTAAAAATGCCAAGATGGTGACAGCATAGCATTAAACCAAGCTTGAGCTCTTTAAAACCTGTGCAATTGAAAGGTCACTTACTCTTGAAACCCGCTCTGAATGCCTACATGAGTTTCCATTATAACTCCAATGCCAACTCATTAGGAACTAGTAAAACATGTATGGTTACCTCTTCCTTATTGGTCTACTTCGTCTGACCAAATTGTGCTTTTAGGAAATTCCATTCTGTCTTCCCAGGGAGTGCTGCAATTCACTTGTGTACAAGCTGTGGCAGTGTGTTGTTTAAAAGAGCTCAGACTCCCTGCCCTACCCTGTGGCCAGAAATTTTTGCTGTTGTTTTTCTTTCTAAGACTACTACCTTTTAAATTTCTTTCGAATGTCTGCTAAATACAAATCCCTAGGCTAGGAAGAGGGCATAAAAAGATTCTGTACTCAAGGAGCTTATGGAGTAGTAAAAAAAGAAAGAAAGAAAGAAAGAAAGAAAGAAAGAAAGAAAGAAAAGTAATTGGAATTGTAAGAAGTATTCATAGAGAAATATGCACGGGGGAACACATGGGAACTACCTGAGTTAAGGACAAATGAATGAAAAGGGAAAAGTGTGAACAGTAAGGGGAGCTTCCTTGAGGGTCTGTCTGGTGGCTGATAAGTTTTGAAGGTGAACTTGAAATCATTCATCCTGTGAAGATGTTAGGAATCATTCATCCTGTGAAGAGGTTAGTCATTACAAGTGATGGAAAAGTTATGCAAATGGAAGTTGGAATAAATGTGTGGAATCCATTCGGTTCTAGCAGTGGGGATAGAGATAGAATGTCAGCTAGAGTGTGCATTAGAGACAGAAATGTGAGGACTCTTAGAGGCCATGCTGAAAATACATAACTTTGTCCCATAGACAATAGAAACTTAAGCTGGGGAATGACAAGTTTAAATTTGTATTTTAGAAAAATTATTGCAGTGGCAATGATGAGAATGGATTGGAAAGAGTAGGACAAGACAAAAGGAAATTCTTTTATACTCTATTAAAATAGAGAAGGTAAGAATATGATTTAAAAAAGACAAACACTCTGCTCCCCAAACTAAGGTAGGGGCAGTGTTTATGGAAAGGGTACATATTTGAAGACTCTTAAGGAGATAGAATGGATAACACTCTGAAATATCGGACATGGGGAGTGTCCATGGTTGGGTGCCCATAAAGCAGAGCCTGAGATAGGGTTTCAGGTGTTTATGCTTTAAGACAATGAGTGCTTTCAAGCAGAACAGAGGGAACAGGGGAAAGAGTCCAGCAAAGACGTGGTCTCATGTGAAGTCAAGGTTTGGCCTGTCCTTAAGAGGAGGACTCTTGGTACACTACACCATAGCATTGAGGTAAGAGAAGTGGCTTTTTACTCTGTAATGGTCAATATTGGGCCGTGAGCCACTCTGGAATGACTAAGTTCACTAAGAGGTGGCTTTCTTCAACTAAGGACAATTTTCCAGTGAATTGGAGTGGCCAATAGTCCCAGCAGTTTGGGGATGGGCACAGTGTTAGTAAAGGGGATTTGGGCAGGGCACATAGTGTTTACTACAGTTGTGTAGATGATGACTTGTAGAGTTCCTTCTTGGACAACTGAGTGAATGTTGGTGGCATTTCTTAACACAAGGAAGAAGGTCAAGGAGAGGAAGATTAACTTTACACATGTTGTTATTTTACAGATCATCTAGTTGGAGATATTTAGTTGGTTGTGGCCTATATAGATCTGGGATGGAAGATAGATTTCGCAGTTATCTGTGGGAAGTTCATAGTGGAAGTCAAGGGTAAATTTATCTCGGAAGATTTTATGGAGTCAAATGGAGTAAAGATTTTATGGAAGAAACCCAAAATTAATGTGTGAGGATGCAAACAGTGGCCTCCAAAGGAGAATGAGAAGTAGTAACCGTTGGCAGAGTCAGGCAATGGTGTCACAGAAACAGAAGGGAATTGCAAGAAGGTGGGCACAATCAACAGTGCAGGTTGTTTTGAAAACAATCAAGTAAAATTAAGATAATGAGTATTTTGGATTTGCAGCAAAGAGATTCTTTTTCTCTTTATTCAGCACATTCTGTTCAATGCTGATTTATTTGGCTTCTATTTGTTCTTGCACTGATAAGAGTATGGTAGGAGAAATTTTCTGTGTTCATCCTTAAACTGCTCATACATTGCTCATACATGTCATTGCATTATACTTTTATAGACTAATGTTCCCTTCTAATACCAATGCTTTGTACCATCTTGCAAGGCTGCATATTTTTGACCAAATAATTCCTACTGGACAGGCCCAGAACTCTTTTCCAGAAACTGAGTCATCACCACATAAGAGACTTTAAACTTGTCACAAATTCCTTTTTTTTTTTTATCCTGATGATACTGATCTATTGTCACGTGTCAACTATCAATGCATTTTTATCTGTTTGTTTGTACATCAGGAAACAAACTTATCTCCTCTTGGTTAATTTTCTTCTTTTTTCACTTCACCAGAACCATGATTCAAGATCATTTTCCAGTATCTCAGTCACCATTAACCCTTTGCCTCTTTCTTCCACATTATGTGAGGTCAAAAGGTACATCAGCATCTAATGTCAGCAGCAAAGTTGTACTTAGAGTCTGCATTTTCTACAAATATATCATTTGTAGAAATGAAGGCATTCCATGCCTTATGAGAAATCCATCTATCTAGCCCCAAAATGCTTACATAATTTCATAGAACGCTTTTAAAAAGAAATTCAAAATTAATTTTTGTAAATTAAGGCAATAAAGATACCTTGTTAGAATAGTTGGTACTGTGTTCTGCCTTACTTTTGATTCCTTAGGAAATAGTGATTTAATCAAAGTATGTGGCTATCACTGTGCTAACTTTGAGTAAAAGAAAATTTATATAATCTATATATTTTCTTTGAAGAGAAAAGTATGTACTATTGAACTGTTTAAATATCAAAATCATATAGAACAAATCATAATCAAATTGGCAGTACATATAATAACTGTAGTTAGAATTAAAACTATCAGTAAAGCCAAGCTTTTAGGTGGGAGAAGTGCCCATTACTAATTAGAGATAAGTGCCATAACTTTATCTATGCCTCACAAATAAATGCCACATGGCCTTTTCTTAGACAGTCTGTTCACTTTATATGAAGGCATTAGTTGGTTGTGGCAAATAAAACATCCCCAAGGTTAGTGATGTTGGTGTTTCAATGTTTTTATTCAATCTCTGTCTTGTCATTTTCCAATCTGTTTGGCAACAGTGTGTAGGAAGCAATAAAGCATGTTTTTCTTCACCAGGACTAGTGACCCAAGGTGTTATTGTGACAAGTAGATTCTGATTCTGTAGGGAGGAAATGCATTTCACAACCCCCAAATCTATTTACTTAGTAGAGATTCTTCTGGCAGTATTCTACAATTTCAACTCACTTCTATATAAGTGCTTATGCTGTCTAGCAGGGGACCAACAGATAAATTATAACTTACATTGTTGAAAATGTTTTTGTCCTCATTCACTAAAACTTGAAGGAAATAAGATCTTAACTAGTTCACTTGCTACCGTTCTTTTGGGAGATCTAATTGGTTGTTTGATGTCCAGAGGACTTTTGGAAAGATACATGAAAGGCCCAAAATGATTGAGAATAAAAAGCTATTTCATGTTTGATGGTTGAGTCTGTGTCAAATGAAACAACTTTTTATGCTTCCTTTTTGGGCATCTAGTATGAGAGATATAGAAATGTAACACTGTTCTGAAACATTGTCCAATCACGTCCTAATTGGAAATGCAAAATTAATGAATATGAAAGAGTAACAAGTAATAAAAGATCATATGTTTAGGCAACACAACTGATTTTAATTAATCTTACTTTCCTCAGAAAAAAGTAGTCTATATATTTATAGCTATGTTTTGTATATAAATTCACCAGAATTCAGAGATCAGTTGGGTCTGCAGTGGGCAGGGGAAGTCTGGGTGAAGGGATCAAGAAGATAACCTCTCTTAGATGGGGAGGGTGATAGAGGATGAGGTATTCCAAGCTAAGGAAGCCACAGGAGCAAAGGCACGATCTAGAAATAAGCAAAACATGTACGTAAAATGGGGAGCAGAGCCAGGTGACTAAAGCAGACTGCTTATTTTAGATTCTCAGGAAGGAGATCAAGGCGGGAGGACAGATTAGGAGGGGCCATGGTCACATTTAGATGGATTCATGCGTCCGTGTGTCTACATCTTACACACTGAAGAGGCATTGAGAGTTACTGAGCACGGGTGTGGCCTGCTGAAATCTGTTTCAGGAGAAGGCCTTAGGCCATCTAATATGGTTGGAAAAGTATAGTTTGGGGCGGTAGGCTTCAAAATGAAGTATGAGTATCCTTGAGTTTCTGTACAAGCTTTTCAAGGGCATAGTGTTAAGGGAATGAATTTCTAAACCCTCAACTTTCATTTTTACTTTTTTCCAAAAACCGATCTGTGGTTGAGATGCCATGTTGGTTCTTAGATCTTATCTCTCCTTTAACCATGACCCCTTTCCCACTTTCAAAAAGAACATTTCTTCTCATCAGCCCAGAGCCTCTTGCTTGTGTACAGCTCTGGGCTGGGTAAATCTCCTACATGTCAAACAAGGAAGCAATCCTAAATACTGTTGTGGATAGTAAGGAAAAGAGAGCCCCTAATGAAGAAGCTGGTAATAAATCCTTTACAAGACAAGTGGTTGCCAATGTATTTCTTTTAACAAACTGTAAAGAAGAACCCAAGCAGGCTGACACTTGATTATTAATTTTGATTTTGATAAGGTGTGATTTTTTTTTTTTACATAAAACTTGGAGGTAGTTTAAATAATTGAGTGATGTTACTACAGGGGAAAAAAGACTTATTCCCGACTGTTTATTTATTTGAACAAGACTGCCAAATACTCACTTCCACATGTAAGTAAAATGAATAGTGTTGCTACAGAACCGCATCGTATTCTAGTGATAATTATTATGATACATGAACTAATGTTTTTAAAAGTTTTGTCTCTTTTACTAAGTTATGTATTTCTGGTAACACTCAACATCGCATACTTACCACTTATCAAAATATCAGATGCTTTTATGTTGGTTTGACTAATTATATAATAATTATCAGAATATTAATTTAACTCAAATATTTGGATCTTATGATTCTGGAAAATAGAAATGTATGGATGGGTTATCAAGTATAAATCTTTGTGCATAAAAATACATTATAATATATTGTAGGATAAAATTCTGCAGTGAAATGGAATGTGAATATGAATTCAAGGAGAAAAGGAATGATGTAAAAAAGTTTGGTCATGTATTTTTAAAACAGATGTTGAAGGGTATCAGCTTGTTCTGGTAACTTTCCATTGGGTATATTGAAATGCGCTCCGTAACAGTTTTCCTGAAACAAGTCAATATTTACAACATGCCAGAAATTACATCCTTTGCAACTACCTAAAGATCTGTTGAAAAACTTTAGATGTCAAAAATGTGAAGTGCTGTAAATCTTTAAAAAATTATTTTTGGAAGAACGTGAGTAAAATATTTGGAGAGGCTTGTCCTAAACATGCATTTGCATATCACACACATTGTTTGTTTTTACTTAGCTTCTTTTACATTATTAAAAATAGAAAGATTTTCTGGGGCTCCAGATTCTCTGTCCCCCTTTGTCTGCCCCTCCCTTACTTGTGCTTTCTCCAAAATAAATAAATATTTTATAAACATAGTAAGATTTTGTAAAAATACCCATATTTACTTCCTGCAGAAGATTTAGAAAATATCAATAGTTGTGCTGGGTGGCAACAGAAGAAGACGGCTGGTGGAACTAGAGCCCACTAAATGCCCCTTAGTCCCCCCTCTTAGAGATCAACAGAGGCATGGGCATGACAGGGAAACAGAGGCCCTGAGCCAGGGGCACACGGGGTCTGTAGTGACTATTTCTGTGCTTATCATTGTTTCCAGTTATTTGTTATTCCACGGATTTATCTTTTATCTCCCAAAAGAAATGACTCAATTTTTGAGAGCCTGGTCTTTGTCTTATATTCTTTTTTTACTCTTTGTAAACAGCTACTGTAGTCCCTGGCACTCAATAGTATACAACATACCCTCTGTTCACATCTCTCCTCATTTTATTAAGAGAATTTAAATTGGTAATTGATAGAGAGGTTAAAGGAGATGATAAGGTCCAAAAATAATACCCTGATCTTGAACAAGCACACTGAAGATAATGATTGTGCTGTGAAAAGAGAGAGGCATGGGATGAAGAGCTTATTGGGGAATATTGAATTTGCAGTGAGCTTGGGGTCAGCGCTGCTGCCAGCAGATAGAGAGCTCTCAGCAAGTTGAAAAAGGTGCCTTCTCTAGGTTGGGGTCCATTAATTACATCTTCAGGTGAAGAAAAAAAGCACCCTTTCTTCAGGTATATGCAGCCCATGTCAAGGCCCAAATTTAGTGAGAAGAGTCATCTTCTTCCCCTTCTGGATCAAGGGTCTTTGGGCAGTGCACTGACTGCACAGCTGTGTTTGCACTTCTGCGTGAACTAGGTCATTGATCGGTAACACCAATTTATTGGTAGATATTTACTTTATTCAAAACCAGAAAACTTTATTCTGGCAAAAAAACACATCAAGTTGTACCATAACTTTAGATAGTATTATATATAAGGGTTTCCTGCTGAATTCATGTTAACTTTTGCATTCAATTCCAGTAAGCTCTAGTTGACAAGTTAGGGAACTTCATAGACATGCCTGCTTCCAAATAGATATAGTATATATTTTATCACCCTGCCACAAACGTCTCCTCCCCTTTCTCTTGCTATGCCTAAAATTCACAATATCAGACCAAATCAGTTTGTATTTGACAAAGGCCGGGGTATTACCTACAGAAGGCCATGATTAAACAACACATATTTTATCAGGAAAAGAGAGAAGATACCATGAATTAGTTTATTTATCTGTGAAAGGATTGTCCTTTAGGGAGTTTGATCCTGAGCAATGGAGAAAAAGCATTTATTCACTTATCTGTTCATTTAGCCAGCACACTATATTCTATATTTTAGGCACTGTCATTGGTATTTCTGTCTCTCTCTGTCTCTCTCTCTGTCTCTCTCTCTGTCTCTCTCTCTGTCTCTCTCTCTCTCTCTCTCACACACACACACACACACACACACACACAAGCAAAACCTTCTCTCCCCTCTCAAGGCACTGGGTCTGGTGAAAGAGAAAAACAGATGCACACAGATAGAATACAGTGTGTGTATGTCCTTCACAGAGGACATACTGTATGCACCAAATATTGCAACATTGGGTAAATGCAAGAATGGTCAGTTCTGCTAGATGAGCAAGGCATCACTAAGAAAGCATTATCTGGGTTTGCCAAGGACTGAGTGTTTGTGTCCCCTCTAAATTCATACATTGAAGCTCTGACCCCCAAGGTGATGGTATTTGGAGATGCGGTCTTTGGAGGTAATTAAGGTTAGATTACCTCATGAAGGTAGGGCCTTCCTGATGGAGTTAGATATCTCTTTCTCCCTCTCTTTCTCTCTCGGTGTCTCTCCCCGTCCCCCCCCCCCCGATGTCTCTCTCTCCCTCCCCCTCTCTCTCGGTGGCTCTCTCTGTCTGTCTGTCTGTCTGTCTCTCTCTCCACATGCATGCACAGAGGCAAGACCATGTGAATGGGTCTCAAGGAGGGGACCATCAACAAGTCAGGAAGAGAGCTCCCACCAGAACCTGACTGGGCTGGCATCCTGATCTCATACTTGCAGCCTCCAGAACTGTGAGAATGTTGTTCTCATGTAGTTTGAGCTTGTTGTTTAAGTTGTCCAGCCTACAGCATTTTGTCAGAGCAGCTAGAGCTGACTCAGCCCAAGTTGACAACTACATGGGAGTTTTCTCATGGACCATGGGCTGGATATCTTCCATCCGACCCTCTGGAACCACTTTCCATTCTTCTCTGTTTTTCTCTCAGCTCCACAAAACCTACCTGCATGGGCTGCATCTGTAGGTCTCCCTTGTGTCCTAACTTCCTGTTGGTGAGCTCTGGAAGGCGATGTGATGGAGGGCAGAGAGTGCAGTGGTGTTATTTATTCCATAGGCTTCTGCCTGGCAAGGTTCCCTCTGGCCACCTATCTCTTAAGTACAGGCCACTGCTCCTTTCAAGGTGGCTGTTCTCCAGGACTCTCTCATTCTGGCTTCCATTTACTGCTCCCTGGTTTTGTCTCTTTGGGTCTAGGGACAGTAACCTAAGCCACACCATCCTTAGCCCCAGGGAACTGCATTATCTTTGGGTTTATCTACACCCTTGCCACAAGTTTGTAAATAGTCCCTTTATTAAACCCTACTCACAGTATCTTAATTTGAGCGCACCATCTGTTGTCTGCTGGGACCCTGACTGATACAGACTGTAAATTGTATGCGGATGCATTTGTCTAACTCACCCAGTAAATGTTAGCTATTTTTAATAATGCATTGTGATAATATTTTGAAATTTAAGCAACATTTTTCTTTCAAGATTGCCTATTATCACTCTACTTTTCCAAACTGGAGCAGGTAGGTTGTTGATTTCACTGTTTCTATGAAAAATTTGTTACAGCTATAAGCAGAAAAAAATCTGTGGGGTGTAAAATGAATAGACTCCAAAGGACTTAAGATTTGGGAAAAACTCCTCCAAGTCAGACTAGATGGAGTCATGGAGTCTCAGCTGGAGGATCCCTCAGAAGGGACCTTGTACTTTTCCTCCACTCCCACCACCAAGAGGTGTGGGAGAGGGAGGCCAAAGCCTCTGCAGAGGACCTGGGGTTTCCACACGCAGACACGATTATACTCAGGGAGATGGCAGGACTCCAGACAAGAAATCATTGTCTGGGAGGTCGAGGCGGAAATGTCAGAGACTGTCTCCAGAGTTATAGAGTGAACAAGTTTTGAGTGGCCAAGAAGGGCATAGAAATAACAAGGAAAGTTCCTGGAAGTGCCTACCAATGACCAAAGGCTAGATGAAGGGATGCGAGCTTGGATTGATGAACATCACTGAATCCCCTTGTGCTAGACGAATGTCTCGGAACTTAGACATGGCCCCCTGGAGATGGTAAGAGGAAGGTGGATTCGTGAATTGATGGATAGTAAGTTTCCACTCCCCGGAGGAAAGGAGCTCAAAATAAAAATCTATCTTAGGTTGTAATAAAATAAGGCTTATTGCTTGCATGCCCAAGATTGTGGGCACAGAGTCACTCCTGCTACATATTATTATTGCTCCTATTAATAAAGTGAGCAGGGATGGGGAGTCCTGAGAGAGTCGAACTCCACCTGGGAACTGCCAGCATGTGGAGTAGGATGCGGGCTTAGTAGATGCGGGTAGAGCTGCAAGCAGAGGGTTGCTTTATGAATGATGACCGTTTGCCAAGCGACTGATATGGGGGAGATCCTCTGCTCATCAGTATAGATTCATTATTGCACTTAATGCTCCCTCCAGATCTTCATTTTATAGGGAGAAGTTGAAGCTAAAAGCAATGGCTAAGTGCCCAAGTCCCGTGGCTGGCCAGTGGAAGAGCCAGGCTGTAAGCTCCAGAGAGCACAGTTCTGAACCTCAAGCTCTCAGCCCCTGCCCTAACCTCCCCTTTCAGGACAGAACATGCAGCCATGCCCCAGCCTTGGGATTTTATGAAGTAGATAATGCAAAGAAAAAGACCTACAGAGTTGGTGCTATGATGAGATTGGTACTTTAAACAGAACATTCTGTTAATAGTGTGGAGAAAAATAGCCGAGGTGCAGACCTGGAGGCAGGAAGACCAATTTCCAGGCTTTGCAGTGCCAGGTCACGAAAGGTCAGGAATGAAGGGAATGACAGAAGGAACAGAAGGTATGTGGCCGGCCAATGTGACTGTTGAGATGACTTCCTGTTACAGACGAAGAAGATGAAAGCCATTGCCAGCTTCCTGGCATGTGTAATTGCAGGGGCGACAGCTTTGCACTTGTTTGCCAATAATAAGTACCAAGAAAAATATGTAACTGTAGTATGATATGGTAAAGGAGGCTGGAATTGCCCCTTGAGACTTCAAGGAAGAGGTGACCTTTGAGGTGGGATGTGGAGTAAGGTTAGAATTGGCCCTTCCATGGGTGAGAAAGGGGCAAGGAAGAAGACAAGAGAAATAGTGGGGGAAGAGAGACAGATTCGTCAGATTTATTTCCTCGTGTGTCTAGTGTAGTTTTTATTCAAACAGACTTTGCACCACAGGTACATATTTATCTATAATTTATTGGTACTTGATTGATTGATTGAAAAGCACCTGTTAGCATTTAATGAACCTCCCTTCACAAGGCTTCAAGCTACCAGGATGCATCTGGCCCCCACTGCCCCTTAATCTTCTCCTCTGTTCTATGGAAGAATCTGGCCTTCACGATGACAGGCTGTCTGGAGAGCTTTCCCTTCCCCAAAACTTTGCAGTAGCCCGATCGGACCACATCAGTGATGGGAGCAGCTCCAGTCTTGTTTTTGACAGCATGTACCCGTGTCTGCTCACCGACTAAAGTCCACGCTGTATCAAGGTTATCAGTTGGGCAGAGCTCTGGTTCCTCTTTACCTGGTAATGCCTCCTACCAACTTTTCCAAAGTGATGTAGGTGATATTTGTCGAAGTTGATCCTATGGTGGTGGCTGCCACTCGCATTACCCTGGTCTCCTGGCTGCTTCTGGTGATTGCCCATGCGTCCGTGGCTTGGCTTGTGTGGCCCGGCAGTTTCCGAGTCTTCCTCAGTCAATGACTGTATGGGAAAAGGTGCTTGGTGATTAAGGCGAAAGGGAGGTGAGGCAGGAGGTGACCTTGTCCCTCTGTGCCAGGTCTGGAGGCCTGGGTGGGGAGTCAAGGATCTGCTTTGTGGCACATTCAGAAGAGGTGATGTTACAGACTGGCCTGGGGCCATGGGGCCTCATCAAGGTGGCTTCTGAGCGCACAGGCCCGAGTGTCTCAGAGATACGAACTAGGGGGTGCAGCCCCAGCCTCCAGAGTCCATGCTGGCCACCCTACCCTGAGGCCCACCACACAGAGCCTAGAAGACCTGGCTAAGGTCGGGGGTAGGGAGTTGGGGCACAAGGTGAGTACAGCTTGTGGCCTGCACCAGCAATGAAGCCGAGGCATGAAAAACTATTGGTACTTTTAAAATGTAGGTTACGATAAGGTTTGTCAAAAGGAACACTGCAAAGGTGGAAAAGGTCATGTGTGGCTTAGCTGATCCATGTGAGGGTGGCTAGTTTTCCATTTGTTCCAGCATTGTGACTACCAAGTTCCAGTGCAGACCTAAATCTGTAGTGAAACAGGGTGTCTTCTTACAGGGAGATTAGAGATAAGTAGAAATTATGATAGGTACCTTTGAGACTCTTGGATCTAGAGAGATCCAGGGAGGTATTGCAGAATAAATGAGAATTCAGGCCTGGGAATTCTGTTTGTTCCTATTATACCAGTAACATAACAGGTCTCACGTTGACCACCTATTATGTGTCAACGACTATGTTATTGACTTTATGTACATTAGTTTTGACCCTTTCAACATTCTTGAAAACGAGGTAGTATTCTCATTTTGCAGAAGAGAAAATTGAAGCTCAGAGAGATTTTTCCTTGTTAGTAGACAGTGTAGTTGGAATTCAACTCCAGTTCTCCCAAATCAAAATTCTGGCCTTTTTCTTCTATATTGCATTGTCTCTACATCAGTAAGCTACTGCATACATTCTCTGTGCTGAAATAGGGATAGATAAAGTCACAAAAAATGTGAATCTGAAATTATTTTATGATTCTGCAACATTTTTGGTCTGGGAAAAGAGAAACATTCTGTGAAAGCATGAAGCACATGCACTGTTTTTATATTTCCCTTTCCCAAGGCAGGAGACTATACATCTGGTAATAGAGGGAGAAAAAATCCAAAACGTGGAAGGAATGGGAGGATAGAGGCAATGCAGCCCATGTGCCTCGATCTGCTCTGAACTGTTCCAGCTAATGGATTTAGCTCCAAACTTTGATTTTTAACTTTATGCTGTTATGTGAAAGAAGCTGCGTTTCTTTTTATTTATTTAGGTTTCCAAAAGTAGAATATTTGGTTATTTTAGGAATTGACAGAAATTCCATAGCATCTATCATGAACATTCTCCTAGGAGCAGAGACCAAAAATACATGCTTTCAGCAGATTTTGAGCCTTCATTTTGCCTTAGCCTACAAATTCTATAATCCAACAGAACAGTTCTGAATTCTAGGCTCTATTTTTGAGTTTTGACTCTCATCTGGAAATCATTTGTTCTAAACTATATAAAGGAGCCAATTTCAAACATAATTTAGGTTCAGTGTATAATTTCGAGTCTAGCTTGCAAAAGCTAGTTAAGGTTTCAACAATAGACTATTGAATTGTACTCTTGTTTTAAAAAAATAGGTATGGGTTGAATGCTTTATATTTATCATAAAAAGACTACTGTAAATGTCATTGTATGGCAATGACAAAAGGGGGCTAATTATATTTTGGATGACTTTTTCTCATAATCCTTGTGACATTACTGTGTGATGGGGACTGTTTGAGGCATAGTATTGGATTGCAACATTTTGTTTCTTGGATCACACCAAGGGGCATGGGGAGTGGATGGGAGCAGCTATCAGGAGACAAAGGGTGTAGGAAAACAAGCTCAGATAGGTCCTAACTGGAAAGCTGAAGGAGTAAGAAGACTTACTTCTCAATTCTTTCTCTTCACGTTTAAAAAAAGTATACATGTCGAATGTTTTTATACATATATGCATATGCACATACACACACATGTATATGGACATATATCATGTGATATTGTTTCATTGGGTCACTGTGCCTAAAATGTTAAGGCTTTTTAAAAAAATGAACTACAAATGAACAGAAAGCCCCATTGCACCCACCAAATTTATTTCACAAAATTTCCACAGCATTCCTATTGAACATTTAATTTTTGACAATCAGTTTTTAAAAATTACATGGAATTCTTGTCTTTAGGTAAATAGCAACAATAAAAAGGTGAGCAGGCATATTAACATATCTCTGTGATGTGTGCCTGATAAGGAAACTCCTTCCCAGCAGAGTCTGTAAGTCAAAGAGGTGAGAAGCAAAGAGCAAGAGACCTTCAGAATACAAGGCTGGGAAGCAAGGGGCTAGCAAAGCCAGGAGGAAATTACTAATGTGTCCTCACAAAACTACTGGGATTGTGTAATTAAGTTGACAAATTCCTGATACTCAGGAGCAAGTCCTCCTCCATATTTAAAAATTCAAATTAAAACACTTGAGCATGTAGTATGTTTAAGCTCAACAGGGAAAGTTTTGCAAAGCTGGTTGGTAATCTTGCTGCTTTGGAAAATAATGAAGTTGAAAAAATTTTCTCTCTGTGCTACTTCAACCCGTTTGGTATTATCTTTTCAAAATACCCATGCAAATTTGTGTAATCTGTCTGCTATTAAGAGTACATTAGTTTTTCGTACGTTACACGAGAAATGAAGCACATGCCCCCGAGTAAACATCAATAAAAACTGTTCGATTTCTTATGAAGCAAAGATAAATGATCTTAAATTGTGTAAAATATGTCTGTGCAACATAATCTGATATGAGAGAAATCAATAGAAAGGGATTTTGAAGATCAGGGTGCAGTTTTGGTGTTAAAAATTGGCAATAGCCACTATTTCCTGATAATGGACCCAATTTATCTTTCCTGAAATGACAACTAGATACTATTACAGGGCAAAGGGACTTCAGCAAATCTTTAAAATTTGTTGCTTGTGACAAAGTACTTTTTCTATGCAGGAAAAAAAAAGAATATTGCTCAGGTGGAATTAATGTCATAGGCTGTGGGATACATATTAATCATTAATCTAATGGAATTAGAGTATGGTCATAATAGTGGATTGATTTGAATTAGAGGCTTTAACAAGTCAATATCTGGGACTGAATGACAACAAGTACATACTTGGCTTTGAGTGTTGATGGCAAATTAAAAAAAAAGGATGAAAGAAGAGAAGTGGAGGCAGAGGGAGGGTCAGATGCAGATTTGGAGAGTGGAGGGTGGGAGCATAGAGTCTACAGAGTAGAACCATGGGACTCCGGGTGGACTGAAAACAATGGCCAGAAGGGGAAAAAAAGAAAAAAAAGAAAAAAAAGGAGCAATGTAGGGATTTCTCTTTGGTTTCCCTTTCTTCTCTCTATTTTTCCATTTCATGAATCAGTTAATATTCTTTTCACTAACTGTTGTGGTGGCCTGAGTGGCTGGTAGGATTTGCCCGCCTGAAACTATTGATGCATAATACATTATATGGAATAATATTCTTACTGTCCTCTGAGGCTTGAGTTTCATTATCACTGGAGTATTTTGATAACATTAAGCTACTTGATAGACTCTACACCCACTGCACATGGTTGCATATATCTGTTTGTGTATTTACAGAGATAGCTAAGCTTTTAACTCCTAATAAAAGCATTGTCCTATAAATCAAGCTATATTTATTTCTGCTCAAAAGTTATATCTAGCTATATTTATCCTCCATACATTAGCCAAACTAAATATATGCAATTATAAACCATAAATGAAGATTTTGAGTTATAAGAGCCAAATCACAAATATCTATCTTCCTTTGCTCTATTCATATAAGTAATGGTATGTATTTTTCAAAAAATAATACTAGCAGTGAACTTTTTCTGCTGAATATATGACATTTCCATACTAATGGTAGGTCCAAATCCTGTCTGTGAGAAGTTGGTTACTTACAATACTGTAGTTGATTAGAAAATATCAAAATGTTAGAAAAGAGACTGTTAAAATGATTGAAATTATCAATGTAAGAATGATGTGAGAAGAAATCAGATTGTCATAAATCGGAATAATGTAAAGTTACCAATAAGAAATCAGTAAATCAAAATAAATTAAAGATAAAATAATTTAAATGAGCAAAAATTGGGTCATCAAAATTGTCTTTTTGGTGTTTCGTTATGGTGAATAAAAATAAGCCTTTTCATCACATACATAATGAATTCATTAAAGGAAAGTGTTTTAAATTGTTTATGCTGATGGCTTTGTGTTCATCTACTTAAACTTTTTTGCATGTTGCTTTTAAAAACTCTGAATATTTTAATGCTGATCGGCTCGGTATGGGCTACAGTTATAGTTAAGGGATAAAGTGAAGGAAATATTTCCCAAAGAACAGAAACTCTGTCCTTGACCCATGATAAACCCATAGCTGATGTCAGGATTAAGCTATCAGAAATCAAATCCCAGTTTTGAGGATCTGGAGCCTACCTTCTAGGAAGCCAGTGACCAAGCAAAATAAATGGTTTAAATTAAAAAGAGAAATTTAAAAATTATCAGTTATGGATGAACCCTCTTATCCTTTGCTTCATCTCCCCCACCCACTTTATTGTATGTATTTTCACAGTTTTGTTGGTGTTTTTTATTGATGGTT
>NW_026057586.1:42953138-42964871 GCF_023721935.1 Panthera uncia | reverse complement strand
GAAAACAGATCATCACTTTTCAACTAGTTCTGTTAGCAGTGTAAGCTAATAATGATGATCACTGTTAGAAGAGCTGTATTTCTGCAGGCACGTGTGTTCTAGGGAGTATTGATACTTGATACCCATCAATTAATCAGATTCAAACATTTATCTCTCTAGACTTATTGGAGGAGATGGCAGAGCCTCCTTGTTTTACAATAGTTTAAATAATCTTCTCTATTTTTTTTCCTTTGCAATTTCAGGTTGCTTTCAGCTGAGAAATTATGAGGTAGATATACTTTTGGCTTTAACTCCTTAAAACAATCTCATTTTCCTGTCTAATCGAGGCTTTTCCTATCTTGGCCTATTCTGTAATATATCATCTTGTATCCTATTATTGTATTCTGGCTTGTCTGGACACTACTGCAATAAATTGTGATGGCTGACAGAGCATTAAGTGAATTTCAATAAATTATGAGAAACTTCATTCTGCCAGCTATGCAAAATAAAATACTTGACACCTCAATAAATGGCAAGAGGAGGAGCTTTAAAAATGGATCTCTGATATTTACATATTAGTCCTATTTTTTTCTCTAGGCAATTGTTCTATGTAGGGAGGAGAACTGAATAAACATTTCTCAAAACTGTCATGATAGTGCCTATTGTTTTATACAGTCCTTCAAAACCAAGTTTATTCAAAATTTTAAGATCATCTTTTTCTTTTTAAAATTGTTAAACATGTGAAGGTGCTAAAACAGGTTAGAGGGATGATTGTCAATAATTTATCATTGTCCATGCCATATTTGGTCTCTGGTAGATAAAAGATTATAATTTCCTTGAGACATTAGAAGGTGTGACCTGAGATCAGAAGGGAGAGGAGATTCTCCCTGGGTGGTGGCATCCTTGTTGCCTGTGGCCTAGGAATGGGGACCAGGGCAACCAACTTCCCTCCACTCCCAGCTACAGCTTTGCGTCTGCCCCATGTGTTACCAGGTGAATCCAAAGTGCAAACTTGCAGGGATTTAAAGGATAACCGTATCTCCATGGAAGGTCCTTAAGTGAAAGTTTCTTTCCTGTCACTGCATCACTTACCTTCAATCTTCAAAAGTGTGTTGAGGTACTGTATCTGCTGAGGTCTCTCATTCTCATCACTTGGTTCTTATGGGTACGCACTTTTAAAATTCCTTTATTTTTGGTTAAAGTTCTGGTAGGGAAAAGAGTGGAACAATTGTGTAGTTTTCCATTTTCTTCAAACATAAGTCTTTCAGAATAATAGTTTCAAAGCTCAACTCATTTTGCTTTATGAAAAAAAAAATTTTTAACTCCAGTGTAGTTAACCTAGAGTGTTATATAGAAATTCAATAATTCCATACGTTGCTCAGTGTTCATCAAGATAAGTGTACTCTTAGTCCCCTTCACCTGTTTCACCCATCCTCCCACTCACCTCCCCTCTGGTAACCGTCTTCTTGTTCTCTATAGCCAAGAGTCTATTTTTCTGTTTCTTTCTCTTTTTTTCCTCTTCGTTTGCTTTGTTCTTTAAATTCCAAGTGAAATCATATGGTATTTGCCTTTCTCTTACTGACTTATTTTGCCTAACATTATACTTTCTAGATTCATCCATGCTGTTGCAAATGGCAAGATTTCATTCTTTTCTATGAAATCCTTTAATATTGTCTCTGAAGCCCTGAGTAACCTGGCTTCTGAATTCTCTTCATCCTCATATTGAACCTTTCTCTGTCATTCTCTGCTACACACACACGCACAGATTTTTGATTCCTTTAATATGCTGTGCCTCTCAGCCACAGGCTTTAATCCTTCTGAAGATAAGTCTTCTTAGTTCTTTCTATCTTTGAGTTATTTTGGGATTAATTTATTCATTTATTTATTTATCATTATATTTATTTATCTATTTATCCACATATTTATTTGAAGAAGAAAGATTACAGAAATGCAATGTTGTTTTTTAACTGCACTCTTTATCGAGACAATTGTAAATCTATACGCAGTGGTAAGAAATAATACAAGAAAGATCCTTTATGCCTTTTATCCACTTCTCCCAGTTGTAACATTTTACAAACTAAGGTACAATACTACAACCAGGATATTAGGCTTAGACAACTTATCTCATTAATACTTCCCCAGTTTTTCTTGTGCTCACTTATCTGGGTTTGCATATTTAATTCCATACAGTTTTGGGGGTAGTAACCTCCCCTCCTCCCTGTGTCCCTACAGCCTTAGTGGGAGCACTAGTTTCTGGCTACCTCTTCACCATCCAGCTTGGCTTCCTAGCTCTTCCAGCATCTGGGTAACCAATTCCTTGTCTTAAAGTATCTGTGTTTAAAATGCTTGACCGGAGCTTGGCTGTAACAGGAAATGATTTCAGGTAGGGTAGGCAGAGAAGTTCTGTCTCTTTGTCTCTTTTTTTTTTTTTTTTAAATATAAAACTCTATATGATTTTATGACATGTGGATATCTATGTACCCACCAACACAGGTAAGACTTGGACTATTTTAGTCCCCACAAGGACCCTTTTGGTGATGTCTTTTTATCAGACAGCTGCCTTCTTCCTATCCATTGAAAAGCACAAAACACCTGTCAATTTCTAAAATTTTATTATTTCAAAAATATATAAATAGAATCATACAGTATGTAACCTTTTGGGAGTGACTCTTTCACTCAGCCTAATTCCTTGGAGATTCATCCAAGTTTTGACACATATCAAATAGTTTCTTCCTTTTTATTGATGAGTACTATTTATTACTGAGTGGTATGTATGTATTAAGATGTATTTAAACTTTCATGTGTTGCTATACATCTGGTCTGTTCCAGCTTTTGGCTCTTGTAAATTAAGTTATTGTGAATGTTCATGTACAGGTTTTTTTGTGTGACAACCCTTAAGTCTTCGTTAAGATTTATCTCAGGGAAGGTTTGCTTTCATTGCATTGTATCCTTTCCTTCATGGCACTTACCAACATCTATGTAAAATTATACCTTTGTGATCATTCAATGATGGTTAACATGTGTCCTTGGACCTTAAGTTCCACAGGGGCAGGAATTATGTCTATATTTCTCATCATTTTATTTGGGAAATGAATTGTTGACTGAATGAACCAGTCATAATGATAGATAATTATACATATTACTTATCTAGTCTTAAAACATCTCTGAGATTTAGAAATACATAAATCTTATCTTACAGATGAAGAAAATTAGGTAAAGTAAATCTGAATTACTCTGCCAGAAGGTAGGCAAGCTAGACTTCAAACACGCATCTATTTGACTTCAAAACTCCTGCACTTTCCACTTTCCATCCTTTTCTTGTGGCTACGAAACTTATTTCTACTTTTCTCTGATGAAGCAATTCAGTTGCAACCTCAGACCCAGCTGTGACAAAATGCTACATTCAGTTGATAACCTAATACAATGACATGATGGAACGCAAACCAATCCTACTGCCTTTGGTTCTAGGATAGACCACGTGAAGAAAGCACACACAGCAGATATGCAATTTGCTTTTTGCAGGTGTGGGAATCTCTATTTCATAAGACACAAATAAGTCTGGGCACATTTGGTATTTACTGTGTTAATACAGAGTAATTGCACAGCTATTTCTTTTTTACAAATTATACGGTAGTTATACTTGGAATTACCATAAAAAATGAAAAACTTCTAGTTGCCAGTAAATGATTGCTTTATAATTACAAAATAATTACATAGTTATTTTGGCCCAGAAATATAAAGCATTGTACAAAATCCATATACTTTGCCGCCAGACCTGCCAAGGTCCAAGGCGATCAGTCCTTTTAGGAATTGCCCTTAGGACTTTCTGAAACTCTCAAAAATTTTAACTTCTGTGGGAAGAAAAAGAATGTGTCACAAGAGAAATAGCCTCCCTCATTAAACTACAATTTTTAGTGACCCCAAAGCTATTGCACTGTAAAAATTATGTCAGTAATGGTACTAACAGAACTATTTGGTCTACTCTTGATAAGACCTGCTTGGCTGTGATTACTCAAGAGGAGCTAGTTAATTTAGCAAAAGCTTTGTGCATTCTATGTGTCACCGAGTCAACTTGCTACGTGGGAGTTGTGACAATTATTAACTTATCCAGCTTTTTGATCACTTAAAATATTGACTTTGGTATGTTTGCCTGTTTACACTATATTTTATCATCTCATAATTCTTTTTACTCTTTATACTATGGAAACATTACATCATGTGAATGGTAGAATATTATGCACATAGATTATTATTTAAGATGCCAATTCTACTTTTCTGAATACTTGAAATAAATGTTTTTGAGGAAGTCAAAGATAAAACAAATCGATGTGTAATTTTATTTATTTTATATTATTATTTTTTTTAGCATTTATTCATTTTTGAAAGGCAGAGAGAGACAGAGCGTGAGTGGGGGAGGGGCAGAGAGAGAGGGAGACACAGAATCCCAAGCAGGCTCCAGGCTCCGAGTTGTCAGCACAGAGCCAGACACAGGGTTGGAACTCACAGACCGCGAGATCATGACCTGAGACGTAGACGGCCGCTTAACCAACTGAGACACCCAGGTGCCCCTCGATGTGTAATTTTATTTTATTTTTTAATTTTTTTTTCGATGTGTAATTTTAAATCATGGAATTGAGGACTATTGGAGAAAATAATTTCAACTACAAGGTTTAAGATATGTTACTATTTTTAGTTTGTTTGTTTATTTGTTTATTTATAATTTTTAGGCTTATTTATTTATTTTTGAGAGAGAGAGAGAGAGAGACAGAGACTGGGGGAGGGGCAGAGAAAGAGGGAGAAAGAGAATCGAAACCAATAGTCAAACGCTTTGACTGTGCCACCCAGGCGCCCCTATTTATTTATTTTTTAATAATCTTTACACCTGATATGGGGCTTGAACGCTCAACCCCAGGATTGAGAGTCACTTGCTCTTCTGATTGCATCAGCCAGGCACCTCGTCTTCACTTAGTGTTTTTAATTAATTGCTTCTAAACTAAGAAGATAGAATGCTTTAATATGGCAAGGGATGAAAAATATGTTTAATTTAACTTTTCAAATCGAAGTTTTTCTCTAATGGAAACAGATAGTGCTGAAACACTTTGGAGATTCCTAATAAAAACAAACTCATATGGAGCTCCAGTCCCAGGCATAATTGGGTAACTGGTATAAGACATTGTTCCACTGTAAATAGGTTTAAGTTGGGAAAACAAATGTATGACATATCTGTCTTTTAGGCATTAACGACACACGGTATCTGCTTGTGACCCTTGAATGAAGGAGAAAACATGAAGCAAGCTCCACTACCCCTCACTTGCTGCCTGAGGCACTTTGCACACTTCAGCACAGGGTAGAGGATTCAAACTGAGAGTTTGACTGAGAGGATTCAAACTGAGAGTAACAGCCTTGCTGGACAGAGGGAACAGAGATCAAATATAAGCATTGTAGAGGTGGCTGGAATTTTCAAGTAGACTATTTACATGAAGGATACAATCTAGAGAAGAGGCTCCAAAAATATGCTTTGAAGCCTCCTTGAGTTTTTGGTCAAATACTCATATGCACATGGATAAGGTGAAACTCTATATTCCTTGCCAGCAAACAACTATTGGGGGTCTTGTAGACCGAGAGAAGATTCCGGACTTCATATAGGACTAACACTTATTAGATTTCCAGTTATTAAGAGTGGGGAAATGAGGGCTAATATTCTAGGTATTCATTTAAATGTCTAGTAAAAACATACCTAATCATAGAGAAAAGACTTTTCCTAGACCCAACCCTCTAAAGTCTAAAACCAGCTCTTCACATCATAAAACAGATTTACTAGAAAATTATTGGCTGTCAGAGGAAAATACAACACTGTTTATGGGAAGTTAACAAAACCTGCATGCTCCACAACATTGCATGTACAATGTCCGTATTATATTGAAAACAATTAAAAGATGTAGAATCAGGAAAATGTGGCCCATAATGAGGAAAACCAAGAAAAACATATCAATACATGATACAGATGTTGGAATTCAAAGGCAAAGCCTCTAAAACAGATACTATAAACACATGCCAAGATTTAAAGCAAAAGTTGTGCATAATAAATAAACAGATGGACTTTCTCCAAGGAAAAATAGAAATTATATTAAAAAGGAAATTATGGAACTAAGAAATGCAATTTCTGAAATAAAAATGACACTAAATAGGCTTAACAGAAGCTTTGACATTGCAAAAGACTAGGTAAGTGAAGAAGAAAAGAGTCCAGTCAAATTATCAATACTGAAGCATAAAGAGGGAAAGAAGATGAGGGAAAGACCTCACTGAACTTTCTGAGACATCAAGAAGTCAAACAAATAACTGAAGTCATAGATGGAAAAAAAGAGAAAGATTTGGACAGAACAAATATTTGCATAATAGCCATTTTCCAAATTTGATTGAAAATTTATCTAATAAGTTCAGAAAGCCCCAAATAAGAAAAAAAAAACAGGAAAATTACACCCAAAAATATGATAATTAGTTGTTAAAAACCAAAAGTAAAGAAAAATGTCTTAAAAGCAAGCAGAGTTTGGAGTTCCGGAAGATGGCGGTGTAGGAGGACGCGGGGCTCACAACGCGTCCTGCCGATCACTTAGATTCCACCTACACCTGCCTAAAGAACCCAGAAAACCGCCAGAGGATTAGCAGAAGGGAGTCTCCGGAGTCAAGCGCAGACTAGAGGCCCACGGAAGAGGGTAGGAAGGGCGGCGAGGCGGAGCACGCTCCACGGACTGGCGCGAGGGAGCCGGGGCGGAGGGGCGGCTCGCCGGCCAAGCAGAGCCCCCGAGTCTGGCTGGCAAAAGCGGAGGGGCCGGACGGACTGTGTTCCGACAGCAAGCGCGACTTAGCGTCTGGGAGGTCAGAAGTTAACAGCTCTGCTCGGAAAGCGGGAAGGCTGGAGGACAAAGGGAGGGAGAGCTGCTGAGCCCCCGGACGACAGAGCTCAGCTTGGCGGGGAACAAAGGCGCTCGCCAGCGCCATCTCCCCCGCCCATCCCCCAGCCAAAATCCCAAAGGGAACCAGTTCCTGCCGGGGAACTTGCTCGCTCCGCGCAAACACCCAACTCTGTGCTTCTGCGGAACCAAACCTCCGGCAGGGGATCTGACTCCCTCCCGCTGCCACAGGGCCTCTCCTGAAGTGGATCACCTAAGGAGAAGCGAGCTAAGCCTGCCCCTCCACCCCCCGTGCACCTTGCCTACCCACCCCAGCTAATACGCCAGATCCCCAGCAACACAAGCCTGGCAGTGTGCAAGTAGCCCAGACGGGACACGCCACCCCACAGTGAATCCCGCCCCTAGGAGAGGGGAAGAGAAGGCACACACCAGTCTGACTGTGGCCCCAGCAGTGGGCTGGGGGCAGACATCGGGTCGGACTGCGGCCCCGCCCACTAACTCCAGTTATACACCACAGCACAGGGGAAGTGCCCTGCAGGTCCTCACCACGCAAGGGACTCTCCAAAATGACCAAACGGAAGAATTCCCCTCAGAAGAATCTCCAGGAAATAACAACAGCTAATGAACTGATCAAAAAGGATTTAAATAATATAACAGAAAGTGAATTTAGAATAATAGTCATAAAATTAATCGCTGGGATTGAAAACAGTATACAGGACAGCAGAGAATCTCTTGCCACAAAGATCGAGGGACTAAGGAACAGTCACGAGGAGTTGAAAAACGCTTTAAACGAAATGCAAAACAAAATGGAATCCACGATGGCTCGGCTTGAAGAGGCAGAGGAGAGAATAGGTGAACTAGAAGATAAAGTTATGGAGAAAGAGGAAGCTGAAAGAAAGAGAGATAAAAAAATCCAGGAGTATGAGGGGAAAATTAGAGAACTAAGTGATACACTAAAAAAAAATAATATACGCATAATTGGTATCCCAGAGGAGGAAGAGAGAGGGAAAGGTGCTGAAGGGGTACTTGAACAAATTATAGCTGAGAACTTCCCTGAACTGGGGAAGGAAAAAGGCATTGAAATCCAAGAGGCACAGAGAACTCCCTTCAGACGTAACTTGAATCGATCTTCTGCACGACATATCATAGTGAAACTGGCAAAATACAAGGATAAAGAGAAAATTCTGAAAGCAGCAAGGGATAAACGTGCCCTCACTTATAAAGGGAGACCTATAAGACTCGTGACTGATCTCTCCTTTGAAACTTGGCAGGCCAGAAAGGCTTGGCACGATATCTACAGTGTGCTAAACAGAAAAAAATATGCAGCCGAGAATCCTTTATCCAGCAAGTCTGTCATTTAGAATAGAAGGAGAGATAAAGGTCTTCCCAAACAAACAAAAACTGAAGGAATTTGTCACCACGAAACCAGCCCTACAAGAGATCCTAAGGGGGATCCTGTGAGACAAAGTACCAGAGACATCACTACAAGCATAAAACATACAGACATCACAATGACTCTAAACCCATATCTTTCTATAATAACACTGAATGTAAATGGATTAAATGCGCCAACTAAAAGACATAGGGTATCAGAATGGATACAAAAACAAGACCCATCTATTTGCTGTCTACAAGAGACTCATTTTAGATCTGAGGACACCTTTAGATTGAGAGTGAGGGGATGGAGAACTATTTATCATGCTCCTGGAAGCCAAAAGAAAGCTGGAGTAGCCATACTTATATCAGACAAAGTAGACTTTAAATTAAAGGCTGTAACAAGAGATGAAGAAGGGCATTATATAATAATCACAGGGTCTATCCACCAGGAAGAGCTAACTATTATAAATGTCTATGCGCCAAATACCCGAGCCCCCAGATATATAAAACAATTACTCATAAACATAAGCAACCTTATTGATAAGAATGTGGTCATTGCAGGGGACTTTAACACCCCACTTACAGAAATGGATAGATCATCTAGACACACAGTCAATAAAGAAACAAGGGCCCTGAATGATACATTGGATCAGATGGACTTGACAGATATATTTAGAACTCTGCATCCCAAAGCAACAGAATATACTTTCTTCTCGAGTGCACATGGAACATTCTCCAAGATAGATCATATACTGGGTCACAAAACAGCCCTTCATAAGTTTACAAGAATTGAAATTATACCATGCATACTTTCAGACCACAATGCTATGAAGCTTGAAATCAACCACAGGAAAAAGTCTGGAAAACCTCCAAAAGCATGGAGGTTAAAGAACACCCTACTAACGAATGAGTGGGTCAACCAGGCA
The DNA here is from genome assembly GCF_023721935.1 of Panthera uncia. Lineage (NCBI taxonomy): Eukaryota > Metazoa > Chordata > Mammalia > Carnivora > Felidae > Panthera > Panthera uncia. The sequence continues at coordinate 42,955,678 of NW_026057586.1, read as the reverse complement.
ATTAGAGAAGAAATTAAAATATACATGGAAACAAACGAAAATGAAAATACAACAATCCAAACGCTTTGGGATGCAGCGAAGGCAGTCCTGAGAGGAAAATACATTGCAATCCAGGCCTATCTCAAGAAACAAGAAAAATCCCAAATACAAAATCTAACAGCACACCTAAAGGAAATAGAAGCAGAACAGCAAAGGCAGCCTAAACCCAGCAGAAGAAGAGAAATAATAAAGATCAGAGCAGAAATAAACAATATAGAATCTAAAAAAACTGTAGAGCAGATCAACGAAACCAAGAGTTGGTTTTTTGAAAAAATAAACAAAATTGACAAACCTCTAGCCAGGCTTCTCAAAAAGAAAAGGGAGATGACCCAAATAGATAAAATCATGAACGAAAATGGAATGATTACAACCAATCCCTCAGAGATACAAACAATTATCAGGGAATACTATGAAAAATTATATGCCAGCAAATTGGACAACCTGGAAGAAATGGACAAATTTCTAAACACCCACACTCTTCCAAAACTCAATCAGGAGGAAATAGAAAGCTTGAACAGACCCATCACCAGCGAAGAAATTGAATCGGTTATCAAAAATCTCCCAACAAATAAGAGTCCAGGACCAGATGGCTTCCCAGGGGAGTTCTACCAGACATTTAAAGCAGAGATAATACCTATCCTTCTCAAGCTATTCCAAGAAATAGAAAGGGAAGGAAAACTTCCAGACTCATTCTATGAAGCCAGTATTACTTTGATTCCTAAACCAGACAGAGACCCAGTAAAAAAAGAGAACTACAGGCCAATATCCCTGATGAATATGGATGCAAAAATTCTTAATAAGATACTAGCAAATCGAATTCAACAGCATATAAAAAGAATTATTCACCATGATCAAGTGGGATTCATTCCTGGGATGCAGGGCTGGTTCAACATTCGCAAATCGATCAACGTGATACATCACATTAACAAAAAAAAAGAGAAGAACCATATGATCCTGTCAATCGATGCAGAAAAGGCCTTTGACAAAATCCAGCACCCTTTCTTAATAAAAACCCTTGAGAAAGTCGGGATAGAAGGAACATACTTAAAGATCATAAAGGCCATTTATGAAAAGCCCACAGCTAACATCATCCTCAACGGGGAAAAACTGAGAGCTTTTTCCCTGAGATCAGGAACACGACAGGGATGCCCACTCTCACCGCTGTTGTTTAATATAGTGCTGGAAGTTCTAGCATCAGCAATCAGACAACAAAAGGAAATCAAAGGCATCAAAATTGGCAAAGACGAAGTCAAGCTTTCGCTTTTTGCAGATGACATGATATTATACATGGAAAATCCGATAGACTCCACCAAAAGTCTGCTAGAACTGATACATGAATTCAGCAAAGTTGCAGGATACAAAATCAATGTGCAGAAATCAGTTGCATTCTTATACACTAACAATGAAGCAACAGAAAGACAAATGAAGAAACTGATCCCATTCACAATTGCACCAAGAAGCATAAAATACCTAGGAATAAATCTAACCAAAGATGTAAAAGATCTGTATGCTGAAAACTATAGAAAGCTTATGCAGGTAATTGAAGAAGATATAAAGAAATGGAAAGACATTCCCTGCTCATGGATTGGAAGAATAAATATTGTCAAAATGTCAATACTACCCAAAGCTATCTACACATTCAATGCAATCCCAATCAAAATTGCACCAGCATTCTTCTCGAAACTAGAACAAGCAATCCTAAAATTCATATGGAACCACAAAAGGCCCTGAATAGCCAAAGTAATTTTGAAGAAGAAGACCAAAGCAGGAGGCATCACAATCCCAGACTTTAGCCTCTACTACAAAGCTGTCATCATCAAGTCAGCATGGTATTGGCATAAAAACAGACACATAGACCAATGGAATAGAATAGAAACCCCAGAACTAGACCCACAAACGTATGGCCAACTCATCTTTGACAAAGCAGGAAAGAACATCCAATGGAAAAAAGACAGTCTCTTTAACAAATGGTGCTGGGAGAACTGGACAGCAACATGCAGAAGGTTGAAACTAGACCACTTTCTCACACCATTCACAAAAATAAACTCAAAATGGATAAAGGACCTGAATGTGAGACAGGAAACCATCAAAACCTTAGAGGAGAAAGCAGGAAAAGACCTCTCTGACCTCAGCCGTAGCAATCTCTTACTCGGCACATCCCCAAAGGCAAGGGAATTAAAAGCAAAAGTGAATTACTGGGACCTTATGAAGATAAAAAGCTTCTGCACAGCAAAGGAAACAACCAACAAAACTAAAAGGCAACCAACGGAATGGGAAAAGATATTTGCAAATGACACATCGGACAAAGGGCTAGTATCCAAAATCTATAAAGAGCTCATCAAACTCCACACCCGAAAAACAAATAACCCAGTGAAGAAATGGGCAGAAAACATGAATAGACACTTCTCTAAAGAAGACATCCGGATGGCCAACAGGCACATGAAAAGATGTTCAACGTCGCTCCTTATCAGGGAAATACAAATCAAAACCACACTCAGATA